>NC_070637.1:24301407-24376407 GCF_947347685.1 Pleuronectes platessa
ATCTATCTATCTATCTATCTCTATCTATCTATCTGCATTTCTATTTTTATGAAGCTGCCTGTAAGTTTACATAATTTTCGAGACAGAATGAACAAACACTTTTTTTTGAATAATTTTATCTGCAAAGCTTATTAAACATAAACACATTCTCATTATTTGAGTAGAATAATAAATATAAAACCACAATATAGGAAATACCCAACGATTTAAAGTCGTGATTCATAGTAATAAAGTTCTTGTAAATATTGCAACATGAAAACAAATCCTTCAGTGATGTGTTCAGTGACATAAAGATAAATGAATATAGTACAGTAAAGAAGAAATTCACTGTTATCATCAAAACTGTCACAAAACAACGTCGCACATTTACACGGAATCTCTTAAAAACTGAAGGAATATTATAGTTTTTGTGATTCATATTCATATCCACTGATCCAGTGGGGCTGAACAATGATAATACTATGATGTAAAAAGTTATGATAAGTCTCTTGTCTGATAGCGATCCCACCATTAGCGCCAATTCAAAATAACATCACTTGAGTTCCTGCTGCTTCACTGGAGAACTTTAAATTAGTCAGCGGTGATCGAAAACAGTCCGATTTCTGCCAGTTCCTCTGGTGCTGCGTCATTTCCCAGCTCACATGGGTCAAACAATGTTGTGAGGCTCAATATTAACCTTCATCAGCAGTTAACCAATCAGATTTAACAGAACAGCCAAGAAATAACAGTTTGCTTTACAGCACCAGCGATGCCTCTTGGAAAATCCTTTAAACATTTAATAGGCTTTACTTAGATTGTGATGAGGACGTAACTCTAGATATTAACATGTGTCCAGAAGCCTTTCTCATGAATCATATGATTCTTCTCAGGTAAATGACGCAGCAGAGCAGCTTTGCTTCAGGGAAATATCAGGAGACCACAGCACCTGATGGTTGATCGTGATTACAGCCCAGTTTAAATCTCACTTTCTGTAATGACCAACTTACTGACATTAGAGTTTTCTGTGGTTCTTTAACACTGGAGATCTGGTTGGACCAGGTCTGTCCCAGTCTGGCTCCGCTGGTGCAGACAATGAGCAGATCAAGTCAAACACTGTGGGTGATGTTCAAAACCTAGGTCTTCAGATTAAGTCACTTGTATGTTTCCCAATGACGACATTTGGGTAGAGAAGGAGGAGGAATCATGTGTCTCATCTTGTCCACAGTCTCCATCCAGGATCTCAACCTGTTGATTTTCATATTTTCCAGGTCGTCCAAGTCTGTGCACATTGTTAGAAACAATCTTAATGTTTCTTCTGTCAAACATCTGTAGGTTTCTGTTTGGTTTCAGGTTTGTCTCGGACTTCGATGGCAGCACAAGGTCCAATAGTAGAAAAACTTCATGCAAACATGTTCATGTTGAAACAGGAAGGTTCTGACTCCTCCAGCTGTTTTGGTTGAGAAGCTAGTGTATGATCAGCATGGCAGCAGGTTAAAAAGGGTAAAATATATCTGTTGTTTTTATGAGTAGTTGAATTTGTCTGTCTCAGTTGCTGTTCTCTAAACAGAGAGGTCGTCCGCTCTCGTCCGGCTGCTTGTTCCGCTGGTTTTACTGAACCTGCGTCTGTCTTTCTGGCAGAGCCCTCCGTTGGAGCAGAGCAGCAGCCCCTCCGGCCCGCCGCTCTGTGTCTGAGGGCAGCTCATGTCCCTGCTCCCGGGGCCGTAGCATTCAGTGTTGGCCCTCAGGTAGCCTCCATCTTGGCTCTGAGGTGTGCTCGCCGTCTGCCACCCGGGCGAGTAGCAGCTCATCTGGAGCAGGTTCACCTCCTCCACCGCGGCAGCTATCTTGTTCTTCTCCGTGGCCATGTTCTCTGAGTTCTGTTGGTTGGCCAGGCGGTGGGTTGGGAAGGGCATCGGCAGGAAGTGAGAGGAACCGATCATACACTGGGTGAAGTCTGGAAGAGGGGGTGACGGCGGTGGAGGAGACAGAGAGAGCTGTCGGGCCAGAGAGGTCTTAGCTGGAGTGATGGCCTTCCTCGCGTAGTACATCTGCCTACAACACAGAGTTTCAGCCTTTTAGTTCATAGACATGATACAAGTTCACCACAAAGATTTAATTAGTGTACAACTTGGTGTATTTATTAGAATACTCCTGTGCTCCTGCAGAACCCAGAAGTCTGATTCCAACAGTTGATGGAATTCAGTTTGACCAGGTTGTACCCTGCTTCTTGCATCATAGTTGTAGTTCTGCATATTTTAACCTACAATACTTAACATTATATACATTTCTAAATATTATTAAAATGAATATCCTGATTTTCAGTCCCTAGCAGGGTTCATGCTGTTAAAACACTGGGTCCTAAATTTCCCATGATGCAACTACCAGTATCTATTCATTAGATCATCCCTGTCTCTCCTCCCAGTTTGTAACACAAGCTTTCTGTTCGGAGTTTTAAGTCTTTGAGCCCAAACCTAAGATAACAATGATCATATCATCAGATTTATTTTATCTGACTTCACAAAGCTCCTTTCAGGGACACACACATTCTATTGTACTTCTCATGTTGAGTAAAACAAAGACTGATTTCATGCTTCTGTGGCTGATTAAGCTACAATCAGGGCCCCTGCTAAAGCCCCTGCATGAAACAAAAGTCAAAACGTTCAGTTAAAACACACAAAACACACACATGGGATGCTAATTGATCACAAAGACACAATATGACAAACAGATCAGATGCTAAATGACTCTAAAGAGACACACAACTACATCAAACAAATACAGGACGTTAAAGAAGACAAAGACAAGAATAATAACCACAAAGATCTGCAACGGGACAACAGATGACATCATGTAAAATAGTTTTGTGTTCCTGACTCCACTTCTCTGATGCAACTGTTTACTTCCCTATTGCCTTAGTTGTGTAACATTAAGAAAACGTCCCTGTTAACAATGTTTTGATTAAAACCAGTTCCTGACCAGAACCAGCTCAAGAACCAGAGCTGACTGTGTGGTAAAGAGTTGTGTGTCCTCAGAAGGAGGTGTGTGGGTGTGTGAATACACAACGCTCCCACCTGCAGCAGTGTCTCCACGCCAGGTGATGCAGCTCCAGCACGCTGAGGGCCAGAGAGACGGCCGACACCGCCAGCATGAACACGATGAAGACGTTCTTCTCTGTCGGTCGGGACACGTAACAGTTCACAGGGTGAGGACATGGCCACGCCTGAGAGAGAGGGAGAAGAGAGAGAGGGAGAGAGAGAGAGGGAGGAAGAATGAGTGAAGGCCTGAATATGTTCTTATCATAGAATCAAATCAAACTGATTCACGTTTCTGTTCTTACCTTGCAGACATACAGAGGATGAAGGAAGATTCCATACAAGAAGTACTGGAGACACAGAAACACCACCTGTGTGGAGGAAGAGTCACAGTGAGTTCTGATTTCAGGTTCTATGAGAAGTACAAATACCCATTTACAGCTTTTTCATAGGTAATTTAACTTTAAAATGCTGTTATCAACATGTTAACACTTTAATAATGAGCTTCGTTGGTGTTTTATGAGGAAAAAAGTGCTGTCAGGAGGTTTTCCTTAGACCTCACACACAATGAAAACATAACTTGTATGTGTGTTAGAAGAAAACTTTAACAAGGCACATTTAAAACTTGATAGATTATTATTTATAGCTATTTGTGGAGAGAGACTCACCACAATGAGCTAGAAGAGGCTTAAAAGCTTCACAGATTCAACAGTAATAAGTCATATTCACCTCCATGACGCTTCGTATCAGAATACTCAGGATGTACGTCTGCAGCAGAGCTCCCCTCAGACGAACCCGACCCGTCAGCGGACTGTCTCTCTTGTCCTTATCGTCGTCCTTCTCTCCTCGACCCCCGTGCTTCTCTCTTCCTCCTCCTTCGCCCCCTCCCGGGTCCTCGTCTCCATCACTTTCATCTTCCTCCTCATCCTCCCGGCTCCTCCTCTTCTCCTCCCTGCGGACGGTGTGCATAGCGTGGCCCATGTAGATGAGACTGGGCGTGGACACAAACACGATCTGGAGCACCTGGGAGGACATCAGCCACATTTAGAATTGACAACTAAATTAAAGGAATAAACAAAACAGTTGTGCACGAGGTTATTAACTATAATCCCTGTGTTGTTTACATTAATGGGACATATTTTTTAATTTTAACTTGCAACAATTAAGTATTTTTAAAACAATTCCACCATCAACAGGACTGAATATTGAGTTGTATTGAATAGAGACACATTCTTAGCTGTGGATCTAAACCAGCACTGTCCCTGAAATGATCAGAAACCAGTGGCTGCAGGGAAGGAAGCTAATGAATCTTAAAAACTAGTGTAATACAACTTCTTAAAACTTTTTTGTTCAAGGGAACAACCAATATTTTTACTCACGATATAAAAAAACATGAATAAAGCACAGCACACTGATGACGTATTTTAAATTTCAGCATTGTTAATTGTAGACCACACTGGTCTGAGTCTCCCAGTCTGTTGTTCACAAGAATGGATGAACAACCAGAACATGATCCCTCTGACCACTGGCAGAGATTATAAAATGACCACAAGCATATTTAGTCGTAGTATTCTGTAGTTCACAGGGTAGAATATCCTCAACAACCTTCAAGTCAATTGATGTTGTATAGTTGTTATTAGGATTTTCATCCCAGTAAGAATCCATTATCCCCACAGCTCCCATCAGGGTTAAAGTCATCACATCACATGACGTCAGGTTGTGTAGTGTGTTACCCAGTATCGTATGTGTGCGATGGGGAACGCTCGGTCGTAACACACGTTCTCACATCCTGGCTGTTCGGTGTCGCAGTTGAAATCCTCCTGCTCATCTCCCCAGGACGACTCAGCGGCCGTGCCCAGTACCAGGATGCGGAAGATAAACAGGATGGTCAGCCACACCTGTGATGAAGAGACAGTTATCAAACTGAAGGACCAAACAATATGGGACGGATTATGGATCTTACTAAGGAAGTTTCAAATATGAATTGAGTTTGAAAAGGGTCAGAAAAAGACATTATTTCAGTTTATCATCAAGTATAAAAATGTTGTGCAGTAGCATAAACTTTATATCTGTTTGTTATAAAACCAGCGGCTTGTGCACTCAAAATAAACTGGATCATTTGGAGTTATAAGAATGTTTTATTTATATCCACTGTATATATGTTTGTTTAACTCTACTTTATACATTTGGAGTGTGTGTTTGTGTGTGTGTGTTTTTGTGTTTGTGTGCTTTACTTTGCCAACAGAGGTAGAATGCTCCTGTACTTCCTCCAGGAAGTTTCCCAGTAGGCTCCAGTCGGCCATGTTTGATTATAGATCAGCACAGGTTTTCTTTTTTCACTTCCCAACCGATGATCTCTCAGCAGGACTCAGGAACCAGATTCACCTGAGGAACAGAGAGGACACGACCTTTAGAGAACAGCCTCCGATAAGAGATGCAGCATCAGCAACTGCACAGAACTCCTCATTATTTACCCCAGTTCTATTTTCACAAGAGTATTGCCAGGTTTGTATTCATTTGCATTTTCATTTGCAAATGTTTCTGGATATTTGTCTAAAACTATCACTAAACTTTGACATAAACGAAACCAGAGAAAAATCTGTAGTTTGCAACCAGCCCACTAACCATGGTGGTGAGTGTGTGTGTGTGTGTGTGTGTGTGTGTGTGTGTGTGTGTGTGTGTGTGTATGTGTGTCTCTCTTATCTGGATCCTGTGACCCTCCCTGCACCACGGCCCTGAGCCCATTAATAAAAATGTCTGTGCCCATGTCTCAGTTTGGTTTCACTCTGAGTTCCCACACTCCCTCTCAGTCTGTCTCTGGGGAAGGAAAAAGTAGACGTGCACTGTAAACACTGCTGCCTACCACACACACACACACACACACACACACAGACACACACACACACACACACACACACACACACTTATATATAAATAGTACAAACAAGACTATGAGTCTACAGTCTGGCTGCTGTTCATTCCAAACAACACTGAGAAAGTTTAGTCAGAAAAACAGATCAGACATTGGAATTAAAATAGTGTTTGAATGAGTCACTGACAAAAAAGGATTTTTCAAATTAAAATGAGTATGACACCTAATAGAGACCAATGGCCCTGCAAAGAATTAACCTCATATCCATCCAGCCTCCCTCCATTATATATACTGCTTCTCCTTAGGGTCAAAGGGGAGCTGCATCCAAACTCAACTTCAGACCAGTTAAATCCTAAATTCTAAAGATGCTATAAGATAGATCTACATGCAGGTGTGGCAGAGGATTATTAAACATCCTGAAAAAGCTCCCTCCAGCCTGGAGTGTTCTCCTCAACATCTAACACACATCAATTTCCAGAACCGATTAATCTTTAATAGAAGATGGAATTTAGGTCCTTTTCCAGTCAGCATCACTCTTCCACTGGTTCCCCCCCCAGAAGCTGTGGTCTCTCTCCAGTTCCCTACATCAAAGACTGTCGCACCGACCACACCAACAGACACGTTATTGTCCCTTCAGATGAATCTTGTCTCCTTGAAGCGGTAACACAACATCACAAGTCTGTGGTTGATGAATTTGCATGTTGGCGCAGTGACTCCCTTCTCCCACATTACGTGTGTCTAAAATTAAAGAGACACGGGGATCAGCTTCAAAGTGACTCCTCGTGCTGAACTGATCTCATTTAAAGGTGCTGGTGCAGAGACTCAGACTTTGTTCCTGACAACAAACGGTTGTTTTGAAGCTCACGTTGCAGATGAAAGTCTCTTTTATAGACGTTTTAGCTGAATCAGTTTCAATGTTCTGGACACAAGTTCTTGATCTTTTCTGCAGGAGGTGAGAACATTAATGTCTGAGTCGGTTGCTCCTGTTGTTTAAATGTGTGACAATGTTTGTTTGAGCCCCTGTGAGAACACAAACCCCTCAACGAGCTCTTGTGTCTTTCTAACGTTGGACTATGACGAGTTGTGTCTGAAACGTTTGATAACTTCCTGAAATCAACAATCTGACGTTCACGTTGTGTTCAAACACAAGAGTCAGTGTTGAATCTCTCTCTCTGAGTGAATGAAGACGTAGTGAGAGACTAAAATCATACAGCTTTCCTCTACATGGAACTTATGGGACAACGCAAATGTCCGAGTCTCATGCTCCTGCCAGGGTCCTGTAAAATATCCATAAAAATGACCCAAGTTCCCTGCTTGAGCACCAAAGTAAATAGTGTCTGTTATTAGGATCAACAGATATAAACTTACTAACCTTCATACCATTCAGACTCTTTGATACGACTCTAACCATAATGTTGTGTTATTTGTTGGTGTTGTGCTGTTTTGTGTGTCTTTGCATGTGTGTAGCTGCAAAGCTGTTTCCGTGAATTGATTGATCAACTTTGAACTCAACTGCATCACTCACTTCTTTTTTTTTAACTCAAACTAGTGTAAACCTAACATGCAATAATATTGCAGCTAAATAAAAGTTTGTTTTAATATACCACGTTGAAAATCCTTAAAAAAGACACAATATCGGTTGGTAACACACTAAAAAAGCCACTGGAATATGATTATGTTGTAAAAGGTCAATCCTCCAGCGGACACGGTCACAATAAGCGTAACACATTTTCATCAGAGGGCGAGTTTGTCATCTCTCAGACCACAGAGCACGTGTCACTCATCATTTCACTGTTCCGGTCATTTAGAGATGAAGTCAACTTGTGTTTCATCCTCTTCCCTGTGTCGGAAGCTGCTCGGGGCAAACACTCATTCATTTCAGATGAAGAAGTTAAAATCTGACTTCAGGGAGAAAAACTAGAGAGTTTAAAATCTCTTCACATATTTTTCATTTTGTAAGTATATCCCTGAAATGCCCCTCCCTTCCTGTTTTTGTGAAACCCAAAAGGATTCGAACGAACTCTGTGAGTGTGTGTGTGCATGTGTGTGTGTGTGTGTGTTCATGTGTGTGTGTGTATTTACATTGTTTTCAAGTGCTCCCAGCATAATTAATAACAATATTACTTCCTTGTATAGACTTTCGCTTGACAAAGGTCAAGCGAAAGTAGGAAATAAGTTGTGTTAGTGTTTGTGTGAGTTTGTGTGTGTGGCTCCATCCTGCATCTTTTTCTATTGTTGTGAGGACACATTGTGATTTGAATCCATCATTTTCATCAACTACAAATGTTTTTAGGGTTAAGATTTGGTTTGAGGCTCATGGTCGGTTGGAGATTTATAATGGTAAGCGTAAGGAGAGAGGGGGGGGGGGGGGGGCATCACATCAGTGGGTGTCCTCTGTATGTGCCCCCACTATCCAGCACTCAGTATTGTTCTGCATCCTGTTCTGATAACACACACACACATAAACACACATGCACACACACACACACACACACACAGACCCACACGTTCGTAGTTCTATCTTAATGAGGACACTTGTAGGCATAAGGCCTTTCCAGCACCAAACCCTAAACATCTAAACTACATCCCTAACCTCAACCTAACCCTAATAACACTAAAAACCAAGTCTTACTCTAAACGTCCTCACTCTGTAGGTTGCAGGCTCAAACTGGTCCTCACAAAGGTGTCTGTACACACACACACACACAAACACACACACACACACAGACATACACACACACACACACACACACACACACACACAGGAGGAGCTCTCTCTCTTTCCTGGTTTTTAAGATGATAAATCATTTTTTTGTTGACGTGAGGAAGCTTTCAATCTGATAATAAACTTTATTTATAACTTGCACCATTAATATTGTGTCAACATCAAAATACCAAGACTCTTCTACAGAAATACTACTATCGATATTTTTTAAATATATATAATAATGACTATAATAAGTCTTCTTTTACAAACCTGCACACAATGTGTGGGCTGTTAAAGTTAATCTGTGAAGCTCTTAATACACTAACACTCTTTACATTACATCCAGAAACATTTGTAATTGATAGAAGCTGAAAACATAGATGCATTCATCTCAACATAGTTTAGATAAATGCATCTCTAAACCTAAATGAAGTCTTTATTAAACTTTTTAAATCATGTGAAACTCCATCGATTTATATGTCACCGTTTTAATTAACTAATTGATGAAGTGCAGCTTCTTCCTGATCACGACTACAGGACAATGGGCTGTGATTTCCTCATATTTGTTTAATAATGTCTTGTAGGGGTAAAGTTATTCCGTAGGCCTCAAACCGTGCAAGACTGATTAGTGGATGAAAGAGAAGTTTCATAAGTTTGAGTTTTTAGTCTCACAGTAGAAACACTGTTTTAGAGTAGTCGTCATTATGACAGGGTGAGAATTTGCCTGATTAAGTGAAAACTGAATAAAATACAAATGCTTGAAATGTATACTTTTGTCACTATTTGACTGAGGCTCAGAATTAAAGTTAAAAAGTAAAAAAAGACCTTGTGGACATGTGTTCACTCACTTTACCTGTTTTAAGAAGCAGAGGCAGGGAGCCGCAGAACTACTGGAACAGAAAGTCTCTGCAAAGTCGGTGCTCTCGTCTTCCTCAGCAGCTGCTGTTGAAGTCCCGTTGAGCAAGGCACCTTTTTCCCCTTCCACTGATCCTCAGCAGCCGGTGGCAGCAGAAGTTTGCTTTATGATGTGTTTGTAAAAGGTTCTTCAAGTTGTTTCGGCTGTTGTTTAGTCACCAGTTTGAGTCCCGCGGTACAACCACAAGTGTCCAAAGCCCAACCGAGGTCGAGAGGGATTCAGATTCTCAGCAGAGAGAGAGAGAGAGAGAGAGAGAGAGAGAGAGAGAGAGAGAGAGAGAGATAGTTGAATAGACGATGATGAAGGAACAGAGGAGTTTGTCCAGTTGAACTGAGAGAGTCAGATCAGCACTGAACTGATGAGAGAACAGTTTGTGTCTCAAGAGATGAAACGTCTCAGACTGAAGTTTGTACCAGCCTCCTTCTCTCTCTCTCTCTCTCTCTCTCTCTCCCCCTCCCTCTCCCTCTCCCTCCATCTCCAGAGGAAGTGGGCCTGGTGCCCCGCTGCCTGCCTCCTCCATTCAGCTCTCATGTATGGTGCCTGTATGTGTTTGTGGTGTCTGGCATCTAGAGGAAGTCAGATATTGTATTAGGACACAATGGCTCCAGGTCTGAGTCCTGCATTCCTCCATCTCACTCTATTCTCCTCCATTAGTCTCTTTGTCTCTCTCTCGCTCTCCAATCAGTGACTTCACTCCATTGTGAGGACAAAGTTAACAACGTCCATGTGCACTGAGTGGATTAGAACCAGCCTGAGCCAATAACCCAGGTCTGAAGTTACAGTTATTTATCAAGGTAATAATCATTTTAATATTATTAATCTGTATTTATTATTCAAACTACATATTTGTTTGAGCATTTTATTGTTTTATTGATTATTTTGCTGTTGTGTCACTCAGTGTCTTGAAAGGAGCCCAAAAATAAAATGCATTGTTATTGTTCTCAAGACACAAAGGGGTGTAGATGGAGCTCAGGAGGTAGAGCGGGTTGCCCTGCATCCAGAATGTCGGTGGTTCGATTCCTGGCTACTTTAGTTTGCAGGCCGACTCGTCCTTTTGCAAGACACTGAACCCTAAAGTGAACTTCACCGCTGTGTGAGAGTAGTGTAAATAATATTTATGTATATGTAGTGATAGAAAAAGAGTGTATGAGTGGGTGAGTGTGACTCACACTGTAAAGCGCTTTGAGCATTTCCATTAAAGTGATATAGTGCTGGTTAAAGGCATCAATTTACAACATGCACACACTCTGCTTGTTACACACTAATGATCTGCTCGTGTGCAAACTCTTTCCTTATAATAGCAATTATTGATTTATCTCTTGCCCATAGGAGAGGAATTACAATTATATTTATATATATATATATAAATGTGTTCCTGTGTATTTAAACCGTCTTTGTCATGTGTGATGTCTGTTGTGTAAGCTCATCTGGTTCAGTGAATGGGAGATTGTACTCTGATTGGATTACTTCATGTAAATAAACCTACTCTTACATTCAATGTGAGTCAGTAGAGCTCATATCTCCACCAAGACCCAACTGTTCCCTCAAACCTAATCAGGCTGCACCACACTGCAAACAAGCACAGATACCAGTCCTTTAACTGGGTCTTCAAACAATGAAAATGGGGAAAATCGTCCTATTTTAATCTTAAGTCTTAAAGTGAAAAAAGAAACAACCTATGAATCAGTTCCCTGATCCAAATCCACGCCAAAGTTTTATGGCTTCCTCGTTGACCCCTTCAACATCTTTCCACTAAGTTTCTCAGTAATCTGTTGGGTTTGTTTTTGTGTAATCCTGCTAACAACCAGACAAAACATCCTTGGATGAGATTTCGGGAGATTCTAATTGTTTTATTGCATGTTACACCTTAAACACACTTTCGTCAGCACCATTAAAACCGTGTGTTTGAGTCGACAGGATCTCTTTGTGGTCGTGTGAGGACCAGGTCCTTCCACAGTCCTGCTCCTGTCCGTCTCCATCACATCTCCTCTCTATTGACATGAACTTCGAGTCACTGCAGCGAATCACACAAGAGCTTTTTGTTGTGAAAAAACACGACAAATAGATATTGATGTGAAAACAGATGTTCTCCGAAGCAGCGACTTGTGTTCCACCTTTCTCGGCTTTTAAGGTTTAATCGGTTCGATCCAATTCTGTTAATGTGAATTTGAGATCAACTAGTTTACCTCTATTTGACTAAAACTCATGAAAAGTAATGAGTGATACTGGCAAAGTGACACCAGCGAGTCACTGCAGGACGTCAGAGGGGTTAAATATTCTGACAGACTTGTGCTCAGGGCTTCTTTATTCAGCGTGAAAAATGAGTGGAGGCTGTGTGATTTCTCCAGAGACCTTGTGATAGTGTCAAATGCACTCTGGTTTCCCTCCGGGCCATTCTCCGCCTGTGTGTGAGTTCCCCTCTATTAATCTGCTGCAGTGGTTTACACCATGTGACACGTGAAAACATGGTGGCGTGCAGAGCTGCACGACCACGAGAGCTTCACCTTCCACCGAACGGGAGAGAACCTGAGCTCAACAGTTCCTGTCCGAGTTGGATTAGAGGCAGTGAGTGAGGCGAGGTGAGGAGTAGCCGGTCAGCTCCACCTCAGCAGGAAGTCCGTGAAGAAGAAGAAGAAGAAGTGTGCCGCACGCTGACGTCCTCACACACTCACATCTGAGCATAATGACTCGTCTGTGGATTCAACAGGGATAATAAAAAACTCTGCAGCTGTTTCTCGGAGCGATAACTTTATGATTCTGGTCGAAGCGTTTTATTTTTGCAACACATGACCTTCTCTTCAAAGCTGAACTTTTACACAGCGACTTGAGCTCCGCTCAGTGTCGGCTTGTTCCAAACTGCTCCAGGTGATGGAGGCTCGTGCCAAATCCTCCAACTCCAGCACAACGGAAACCTTGTGTGGAGCTGTTTTGGTGAATTTTAGGCGAATATGAAAAGATCTGATCTGTGAAACTTTCTGATTTAAGTTTTTGGATGTCAAAAGTTGGAGTCTGGTCCATTTGTGGACGAGCTGCTTATCAATTAAATCAGTTTAGTCTCGTTCAGATCTTATCTCTCCCAAAAGGAGGTTATATTTTCACCACTGTTGCCTCTTTTATTTGTTTGTCAGCAGTTTTACACAAAAACTAATAAAGAGATTTCCATGAAACCTTGAGGGACATGTAGTTTAGGTCAGGAGAGAACCTGTAAATAACTAGAGTGTCTTTCTAATTAATTTACTGCAAATTTCCACAATTTTCCCCCTTTTCTTTAATACTTTATATATATATACTTGACTTTATAACTAACCCATTTGTCTTTGCTGTCGTAACACTGGAACTTTCCCAGTTGTGTGACTGATAAACGATTTTCTTATCTGATTTATCCATTCGTGGTCATAATTCTATTCTGATCCTTGACAAATTATTTGGTTTGATTCTTGAAATTCATTGATCTGTTATGACATTAGAACGAGTCAGAGAACCAACACACATCTACTCAGCATCACATTCTCTCTGTTTGGTTTTAATTCACTGCCTCCAAGAAGTTTATGTCTCAATTGCTGTTTCTTTGTTACTGAACTGAGGATGAGTATGAGGATGGTTTTAGAGAAAAAGATTTGTCATATTGTGAGAATGATCCATTAAAGTAAAGAAACAAGTATTTCATGTAACAATAAACTTTAGCGAATACTAAAATATGTCTTCTCTTACTGAGTCATATGCAGTAGATTGATTTTGGTAAAATACTTAAATATATATATTTATATTGTATAAATGATTATAAGGTTAGTAAATGTCAGTAATGGTCTTATTGTATAGTATAATAATGCAGTTATGAGTTTCCACAGCAGCTTCTGTTCAACGCAGCTGAAAAAAGCCTCGTTGACAATGTTTGACTATTTCATGTTTTACATATCTGGAATAACTCATCATGGAGTCGTGGGAGGTTTTTATATACTATTAAAGTTTCATGGTTTTCCGACTCTGCCTCAGGGAGTCCTTTTCATTTTACACGTCTAATTTTACACTTAATTGTAAGTTTCACTTTAATGTGCTGTTTATATATTTATATTTGTTTATATTTTATCATGATTCTTTGTGCTGTTATCAGCTTGTGATAATTCGTAATACATAATGTAAACTATATTTAAAAGTATAACACACATACACACACACACACACACACACTATACACATCCATGCACACCCCTACACTATGTGTGTGTGCAAAGACAACAGCAAAGACAGATGTGCGCTGCAGTAAATTCTGAAAATTAAAACTGAATTAAAATCCAAAACAGAACATTTTCATACTTTCTTACCGTGTTTTCAATCCCTCAGTTTAAGAACTGTGTCATAAAGAGATTTTTTACGATGTCATCACGTTGTCGTGTCATCTTGTGCTTTCTGTCTTGTAATTGGCTGAGAGATGAAGAAACCTGTGACCTCCTGTGTGACCCACTTTTCAGGTCAGATGACATCACCCTGAGTCTTTTGAGACCAACAGTGAAGGTTGAATATTTGTGAACTTATTTATAAATCACATGATCTGGTAAATTTCTGCAGGGCACATTATATATCAGCTGTAAAGCATCTTTACAGGATGTGAGAATAAACCAGTGAGTTTAAGTCAGATGACATCAGATCCACAGCAAAAACACAAATAGAGACTCATTGAACTTCGTGTGGTAGATTCTAGTTTTCAGACTTTTTGCATAATTTATTTTGTTGTATGTTTTGTTAAAATAAGTCTACATGCAATTATACTAAATAACAATGTGAAAGAGATTTTATATGATGGTCAAGTGCATTGACTTTGCCTGGATGTGTGTGTGTGTGTGTGTGTGTGTGTGTGTGTGTGTGCGTGTGTGTGTGCACTGGTGGAAACTGGGTCTGAACACACAAGAAGACACACACATTGAGACACATCAACACACACAGACATTGAGACACATCAACACACACACACACACATGTATTAGTGACATGTTTATTTCAGGAGAGCTTGAGGTAGAGGAGGATGTTGAGGAAGGAGGAGAAGAAGGGACGACAGGGAAGAGTAATCTTATTACTCATTACTCTTCTTAAACCTTAATGACCCTGATTTTCTCATTACTTTAACAAGTAAGTAACTTTTAATTCAATTGTTTGTTTATTGTTTAATAAAATGTATATACAACAACAATAATAAATAAATAAATAAATAGCTCAGTACAGGAGAACTTCATAATCACTGCAGTTCGCAGAAGTTACAAACAAGTCAGAAAACAAAAGTGAAAATAATTAAATTCATCAGTTTGGTGACGACGACAAAGTAAAACTTCCCAAAACTTGATTGATAATTGATTAATTGGTCAAAATGACACATTCATCATCAATAAGGTCTCCACACAGGCTCATCGCCTCTAATTGAAAGACACGCCCCTTCTATGTAATTGGTCAGTGCTGCGACAACGTTCCTGTCCTCCCCCGCGCTTGGCAGCGAATGGTTGGGTCCGTAGCAGAAACCTCCAGGCTGGAATGCACCACTGTGGCTTAGCTGGGGGGGAGGAGGAGGAGGAGGAGGAGGAGGAGAGGACAGGTAGGAGCTGTATGGAGGAGGCTGGCTGGAGAAGTGGAGGCCAGGGAGGTGGTGCATTCTGGGATTTGGGTTGAACGAGGAGGTCAGAGAGGTCACATGGCCCAAGAACGACGGCTCATTGGTCCACAGGGTGGAGGAGAAGGCTCTGCAGTCAGCTGAGAGGAAGAAACTTTATATTCATTCTCTGTTTTCTACACATTTATTTTAAATTATTTTATTTGTTGTAAACCTTTTCTGCACTCTGGTCATTGGTGGTTGTTTTTAAACTTGTTATATAAACAAACCGGACAGAGATTATGTAGGTTGTTATTTCACATTTTATGCTCTGATGTTACCAAATATTTTATTTTAAAATGTTTTATTTTATCTCTTCTCATCTGTAACACTTTTTATTGCTCTAATGTGTGATCTTCAAAATATATTTTTGGTTTTCCTTCAATTCTTAATTTTTAACTTGTAAAGCACCTTATAACTGTGTTTTGAAATGTGCTTTATAAATACTTTGCCTGAAGAAATACATCTTCTATTCAGCATTAAGTTTGAAAGCACTGTGGACATTTAAACACAGTTTTGAATCCTGAAAATGAAGGTTAATACTGACGTGGTTTGTCAAGAAATTAAATCCAGTATTTAACTATCTTCACATATGGATCATATCTTCACGCCTCTCGTACCTGACGGAGCTGTGCTGCTGTGAGAAGACCTGAACGCCCCGGACCTCACCTCCTTCTGCCTCTGTCCTGAAGGAGAAGAAGAAGAAGAAGAGCATGAGTCCGGCTGAAAGCCTTGAAATGAAAACATCACGACCTCCGGTGTGAACTCACGTCTCGGCAGCCGCGGCCCGTCCACGGTGACCTTGATGGCTTTGTGCAGGGTGGCGACCTGAGGAGGCCACGTCAGCACGTTGATCGTGAGGTTGAAACTCTTACCTGGAAAAAAAAAAACACAAAAAACATAAATAAAGTAAACAACAAATATTAGTCACAGTTTAATGGTGAAACAGCTGATGTCCAGAATCTGTCGGGTCTACCTCTCCCACTGCGGCCGATGAAGCGGAGGTCGTTGAACTGGGCGCAGCCTTGCTTCATGGTTGCCGTGGCGTTGCGTAGCTCGGCGCTGCAGTTGTCGTCGTTGCCGGCCATCACCGTGACAACCACACCATCCGGCACGTCGTTGCCCAGGGCGACCACCTGGAGGATGGAGAAGCTGTTGGGTTAGTCCTGTTAGCTAAAGAGATGTGATGGACAGAAGGATGGATGGACGTGAGTGATGGATTACAGTGAAGGTTCTCGGCAGAGTCTTGTTACATCTCCAGTGCTGCGGCACGCTGCTGCAGAGGAAGTTAGGGCTGTCAGTCTGGACCAGGCCTCTAGGGGGCGCTGTGCTGAGCTGCTGGAGGGACCGCACCTCCTGGTCGTCCAGGTGGAGGCTGGTGGGCGATGGTGAGGGACGACGCTTCACCACAGGATCTGATGGAGTTAAAAAAAACACAAGGAAAGATTTGTTTACCTTTATTTCTGTATTTCCTCTGAACAACATTAGTCTGTGACAACGAGTGAAATATTCCATATAAAGATAATTAATTAAAGGATTCATCTACATGCACTACATTTATTTAGACTTTACTTTAAACATATATCGAAAGACGTGAACAGACAAAATCACAGAAATATCAATTATATTACTTAGAAAATAATAATAATAATGGAACAGCAAATTAATTTCATCTGTGAAATATGTTAAATTTGAAAACCTCAAATTGAAAACATTGGGGGTTTTGGTCTTTAAAGTAACTTTAACTGGTTAAACTGTGATTAAAACATGAATATTTAAACCAGTGGTGGAGAAGCTGCATTGAACTCTTGCAGGAGGAATATTTAATAATTAATTAACCGTCATTTCTCTTCTGTTTTAGATGTTTCATCGATAAGAAAGGTGAAGAATTTGGTTAAAAACGGGTGATAAACTGGTTTGAGCAAAACACTTTTATAAAAACTACAAAACCCACAATGCCGCGGGTCTGGATTTATACTACGTCATCAAATCGCGCGCAAATCGCGCAAAACGTGAAAAGTAGCGACGGTTGTTGTTTTTCAGCGACGGTGGTGAGTTCGATTTATTTAAACTGTTTCTCTGCGTCTTTCTCCTCTTCCTCCTCCTCTTCCTCCTCCTCCTCCTCCTCCCTCTTTCTTCTTTGTGTGTTATTCACCGCAGTGTTTGAATATTTTCATTCACATGTCACTGCCGGGAAGTTACTGCGGTCACACCACCTGTGTGTGTGTGTGTGTGTGTGTACGTGTATGTGTGTGTGTGTGTGTGTGTGTGTGTGTGTGTGTGTGTGTGTGTGTGTGTGTGTGTGTGTGTGTGTGTGTGTGTTGTGTTTATGTGTGTGTGTGTGTGTGTGTGTGTGTGTGTGTGTGTGTGTGTACTTGTGTGTGCGCGTGTATGTGTCTGTGCATGTCTATAGCCTATATTTCTGTGTGTGTGATTGTGTGTCTGTCTTTGTTTTTGTGTGTTTCTGTGTGTGTTGTGTTATGTGTGGGCATGGGTGTGCATGTGTGTGTTTGTGTTTGTTTGTGTATGTATGTGTGTACGTATGTATGTATGTATGTATGTATGTATGTATGTCTGTGTGTGTATCTGTTTCTGTTGTCACACACGTGTGTCTGTGTGCATGTCTGTGTGTGTGTGTGTGTGTCTGTCTTTGTTTCTGGGTGTGTTGTGTGTGTGTATGTCTGTATATTAGTGTGTGTGTTTGTATGTGTTGTGTGATGTGTGTAGTACTCTGTTGTTATTTCAGCCTCTGATCTCAGCTCTAATGATATTGTGTTACCATCTTCACACAGGAACAATTAAGTCTATTTCATTGATTCATATCGATTAATTCCGTCTGGAAATCAAGATTATTTTTTTATTTATTTTATGAACTAGAACAGTTAACGCATCTTAATTTCTTTGTTTTGTTCCCATCATCAGGTGCGAGTGGTTATGAGCAGTCCCATGGCCTCCAGCTCGAAAGACCGTCCAGTCTCCAGGACCAGCTTCATCCCAGAACTACAGAGCATGATGTGAGACACACACACAGACACACACACACACACACACACACAGGGAAACTCACCCCAGTAGAGAATGGGGCTGCTGCTGCTGAACAGACTGTTTGAAGCCATAGAAACCTGTTGAACAAACGACAGAAGAGCCACAATAAAGAGACCGGGTGACGTGTTTTGACTAAAACCACAATAAGGATCATGGTCAAAGACTCTTTACTCTGCAGAATATTAGCTTAAGTACGAGGCATGTTTTTCTATGTTTAAAACATAAGAAAATATTCATAACAAAGGTGAAAACCTTGCACCACTAAGGGGGGGGAGGGGGTTGTAACGGCAAATTGCAAACATCAATCAACATTTTGAGATTAATGCCTAATTGATGGAACAACATATGTTCATAAAATCAGCATTCAAGTTTGTTCAAATGCTTTAACAACAGATAAAAGAACTCTGTCTCAAAAAGGCAATTAACATTAAATTAATGACCAAATTTTTTCATTTTAAATTGAGTCGTTCAATAGAGAATTTCTCTTCATCTATTTGATGATAATCTATTAATCGGTCATGATCTTTTCACGCAGAGATGAATTATATTCTAGTTTATATTCCAGTTCCTTTGTCTCCCAGTGACCTGAATATCTGTTTGATCTGTTGGAAGCAGTGGTCAACACTTTCCACCACTCAAAGACATTTTCCAAATCCAACAGTGAATCGATTTATCCAGGAAGTAATAATAATAATCAGTCATGAAACTAATACTTCAGCTCGTCTTTGCAATAGAAGACATTAAAAAAATACTGAACGGTAATAACAGGAAATCAGTTTGAACAGAGTCGTCTTCAAAGTTTCATTAAAAAGGGGGGGGGGGGGGATTAGTCACGAATCCTCTTCAAAGGCAGATGCAGAACATTTTGAAATATTAATAGAATTGGTATTTTTTCATTTTTATCTGCACAGTCAAACAACTGTTTACTCGAGGAAATTTGTAACATTTAGATAGAGGCTGTGACGTATCAACAAGTGTGTGTGTTTGTCTGTGTGTGTGTGCGTTGGGGTACTCACCTTGTGTTGTCTGTGGGCTGCAGAGAGGTGATGTCAGTGGTCAGAGAGGCTGAAACCAAACTAAACCCCAAAACCTAAAACCGACACTCCGCCTAAAGCCGACCTTCCCACAACCCCAAACCAAAGCCGGTCTCACCTGTGGGACCGACAGCCAATCCGCTGCTTCCGATGGGGGGGGGGGGGGGGGTTGTCAGGTGTTTGAATGTGACCTACAGAGAATTGGGGGGGGGGGGGGGGGGGGAGAGAGAAAGAGATGGAATGAGAGAAGGAAAGAGCTTCAGGATGTGGCTTTAGGTTAGTTCGTCATCATGGAAGTGGTTTCTCTGGATGCAAATTGGGGTTTGACCAAATTGTGGTTTAAGTGTGTGTGGCCGGTCGACCTCAGTGTGTGTCCGTGTGTGCTTCTGTGTGTGTGTTTGTGTGCTTTTGTGTCTTGCCTACGATACAAAGCATTGGAGTTTTCAACATTGGCTTTAAATAAGTTCCATTAATCAGTTTAAAAGTAGATGTTCTCCTGTTTTGAGATGTTATGTTAATTTACTACAAACTGATCATATACTGGTGTGTATCAGGAACAAAGTAAAGCTGAAACAATACAAATATTTAGGTTCTGTTACCAAAACGATACATTTCATTCTCTTTCTAAATATAAGAAATAAACTGTTATATTTCAACCAAAGACAATTGATTCCTTGTTCTTAATATTTGGATATTGTGTGTGTGTGTTGCGCAGGTTCGCTCTGGGAGACGCTCGCAGGCCTCTGCACGACACCGCCGCGCTGGTGGAGGACATCGTGCACACACAGCTCGTGACAATGGTAACGTATGGACCTACGCAGACATACGAATGTGAAGTCAAAGTTAAAAGTGTAAATAGCAAGTTTAAAACAACCACAGATGATCAAAGTGCTGAACTCGCCTTAGAACAAAAAATACAAAAACAAAAAATCATAAATAATTGAAACTTTAAATGTTGTAGTATATGATTCTGCATGATCCACACTGAAAGATCAAAATCCAGACCTTCATTGGGATTGAAGTTTTTAATATATTTATTTAGTCAATGAATTTTCAGGAACAAGAAATGATGTGATTGGTTTGTTCTCCAGCTGCATCAGGCCAGCGAGGGGGCGTCTCATCGAGGGTCGAGGGTCATTTCAGCTGAGGACATCCTGTTCCTGATGAGGAGAGACAAGGTACGAGAACCACTAACATCATAAAGTCTAATACAATCACAAAACTTCATCTCACAAAATATTTAAATGATCTGGAACCCCTTTGGTTTATAACTAAATGTATTTCCTCTCTGTCTCTCTCACAGAAGAAGGTGGCGAGGTTACTGAAGTACCTTCAGTTCAGAGATTATAAATCCAAACTGCTCAAAGCTCTAGAGGAGGACGACCCGCAGCAGGAAACAGGTTCATACTCTCACTCATACTTTACATTCACCTGGAGACACTAGAAAGATGATTTAAGAACAGTTTTCATTCTGTTTGTTTGGACAATCGCTTTCCATCAATACATTTTCTCAGCTTTTAAACATTGTTTCTGTTAGATTGTCTGACTTTATTAGCACAAGAACCAAGATTGTATGACACTCACACATTAACACAATTGAAGGCTGTGGTGACGGTGGTTTTATTCCTCTGCTGTGTTTGGAGATAAGGGAGGAGCCGCAGGCGGCGTGGCTGGTGGCACCCAGCGGAGGCAGCGATTGGCCCAGGACTTCTTGGTGTGGATGGATCAGACCGGGGAACTCCTGTCATTGGCCGAGAGACAAGAAGTGGACCCTGTCAAACAGGAGAGGATGGAGGTCAGAGGCTCTCATCATGTTCTCAGTTCACTCTGTTCTTCACTGTTTTAATGTCCAGGACAAATTGATCTTTACTTAAACAGTGAATTAAATTGTTTTCATGACGGCAACTGCAAAACGTTCAGATGGACTCAAACATGAACTGACCACCTGTTGGCGTTTAAAGGTCAAAGGTCAGGGTCCCTGTGATTTGGCCCAAATGTTCACTTTGACTCTCAGATGAACTCATTTAGATTTGGGAGGTCAAAGGTCAAGGTGACCTCACAAAGTAGGTTCATGTTTTTTTTCTTGAACTTAATAACTTAAGAACAGCTTGAGGGAATTTTTCCACATTCACTTGTCTTCATGGATGACCTGATTAGAAATTGAATCAAAGGTCAAAGGAATCATCCATGATCACACAAAATACATTTAATATCTTATTAATAGATGCTGGTTGCAACAGATTATTATTATTAACCATGTGTGTGTGTTGTGTCTTTGTGTCTTCAGCGTTTGGAGCGTCAGACTCGACTGATGGACCAGACTCAGTACTCAGACTTCTGTGAGAGTCGACAGCTCAGCTTTGGTGAGATTTAAACCAATGTCCACCGACTCCTAGCTGCAGCACCGAGCTTCTTGCATTTTGAAATGTCAGATTCATAGATCCGTACGAGGAACATTGTACTTTATGGTTCTCATAACGTCTGAAGCACTAACCGAGGTGAAACCCCCACTGAGCTGATCCTGATGTGCTGCTCGTGTCTGTGTGTAAACCTGATTTTAGCCAAGAAGGCCTCAAAGTTTCGGGACTGGCTCGACTGCAGCAGCTTGGAGCTGAAGCCAAACAACATCGCCATGGAGATCGTGTCATACCTGGCCTATGAGACGGTCGCACAGGTGACATGTTCATTCATGTTGTGGTTGTGTGTCGTGTTTGTGTGTCGTGTCGTGTCTGCGTTAAAACCAGCAGCTTAAAAAACCTCTCTCTCGGTCGGTGTCCTTCAGATCGTGGATTTGTCTCTGCTGGTGAAACAGGAAATGGCAACGAAGACGAACGCCATCAGTCATGTGATCTCTTCCAGTTTCATTCACTACAGCACACACACTGAGGTACACACACACACACACACTCTCTCCTGCACCATGCAACGTCTGTTTTCAACCAACAGTGACTTTTAATTGACGTCCGTTTCTCCATCAGGTCAAAAAGGATCCAGACTCACCTGAGGCCACTCCACCCTCCACTCCAGGCTCCTCCCACTCATCAAAGCCCCTCCCACAGGGCAACGGCAGTGTGGACGGCCGAGCGAGACAAAGGAAACGCAAAAAGGTGCGTGAGCCGGTTCCCGTGGTTTAGTTTGTGTAGTGCTGGTTGTGTTTAGGTTAGACTTTCCCTGTCATGTGTTTTTCAGGCTGTCGGATGATGAAGTACTTATTGTGTTTTTATGTTTTATGTTCTATGTATGAACCTTTTTTAACAAAGAAAATACCAGGTAGGTGTAAACCTACTTGGCAATAAATCCTTTCTGATTGTGATCATCACTTAAATACTTGATGTACTTTCCCTTGTGTTATTTAATGAATCCAGGATTGTGTGTTTCAGAGCTGTCCAGCTACAGTGGAGCCTCCTTGTGGGGCCATCCAGCCCTGTCACATCCGAGAGGCTATAAGAAGATACAACTACAGACACACAGTATGTACACACAGCCTTTGAATAATTACTAAATGATTGTACATAGGACTTTCTATATCATTTTCTTAAAGGCATAGGCTCTTACCACTCATGTGTATGTTGTTATTGGCTGCCGTCATTTTTATCTGTACTGACTTTGTTGGGATCAAACCAACTGTCCCTCATTCTGTCCAAAGTTTAGCTGAGTATGAAAATGATATGAAGTTGTTATCTTCCAAACTTCCAAAGCTAACATTAACTCTAACAGTCGACCTCAAGCGGTGGAACGTTGATACCAATGAGTGACTATCACCACCACCTGCTCCCGGCTAGAAACCTTCAAGACTTAAATTAGAAAAGTCCTTGAAGCAGCTCGACGACAAAACAGAGAGAAATCTGTTCCAAAAATAGTTTCTCTTTCAAAACACACCCACATTAGTCTGCTCGTTTACTTCAACTGAATGTTGCAGTGTTTTTTATTTTTGTGGATTTTAGCTCCTCAATATGGAAAAGAGAAATTATTCCAACAGCCAGTAACTAAATGAGAACAAAACATCAGATCTGTGTTTGAATCTATTTTATAACGAATCCCTTCTATCTTTCCTCAGAGCTCCTACAGGAGGAACGGGATGTCGTTCCTCGCCTGCTGACGATCATCATCATCATCATCATCATCATCACCTGTACAGATTGTTTTTGTTCCTTTGCTTTAATAAAGAGTTTCCAGTAATCCTGTTTAGAAATGACTAAGCACTTTTTTATAATTCCCCAGATTGAAAAACACACTGCAGGCTTGTCATTGTTGAAAAGAAACTTTATTGGTCACCAACACAGAAACACAATAGACCACTGAGCATGCTCAGAACTCAGCTTGTGACATCATGGGCACATGTAGGCGGGGCTAATATGTGGATCTGCCATTATCTTTGAATCATTTGAAAATGACATGAGTTAATTACGAGGACGACTCGTTGAGTGACAACTTGTTTGTGTTTCTCACCGCTGCTGTCACTCTGACATCAGTGTATGAATGTGTGTAGCTTCTATGAATGTGTGTGTGTGTGTTGCTCAGTACTTTTGAGCACTGTTGCCCAGCGACTCTCTGTCCATCAGCAGCTCTCCATATCTCAGCTGCAGCTCCCTCTCTCTCTCCATCTGCCTCTCCACGTCCTCCCGCAGAGCCTGAAACACACACACACACACACACACACACACACACACACACACACACACACACACACACACACACAGTGAGATACAGATCAGTCCCTGGTCACGCTTCAAAACACAATAATGCACCAAAAGATAATCTGACAATCATCCTGACATGTGTGTTAATTAGATTATGTGTGAGTTTAATCTTCTGATGGTTCTAATGATAATCGATGGTTTGAATGAAATCAGCCAGTCACACTAAGACCAAGCTGCAGATCTTTAAGTCATCGATCGTTTGCAGATATCTTGTCCACTACGAGCCGAGAGGAAAACGTTTTTACACAACGTGATGCAGATCAAGAAGCTCGAGGTCATTTAGATACGAGAGAAGTTTTCACCGCAGGAATTTGCTCCAGGAACTTGGAACCTACACGCGTTTCCACCGCAGGGATCAGGGTCTAATTTAAGTGTCAGGGGATTTTATTTTTTCATCAGCACAGAAAGTCCCTGCTCGAGGGTTGAGGGCAGAAGGCTGGGGGGGTGGGGCCTACAGCGACGAGGATTGGTTCAACACTTCTGCATTTTTAAACATCTGTAGCTGTGTAAAGAAACATACTGTAAAACTATAAAGAAATTGTTCTATTTATTAATGTTTTGTCCACACTCAGGTTCCATGTTGTTGGATACTCCTAAACTGATCATCTGATTGGAGTAAACTATGTCGGAGATGAGAGCGACTGAGTTCTACACTGGTTCAGCTGTGTGTTACCTCTTTTCTCCTGGGGATGGCAGTGTCCTCGTGTTTCTTCAGCTGAGTGAAGGTCTGGAGCTCTGTGGCTGCTTGCTCCACCTAGTGGACACCACACAGGGATTTTTTTAATCATAGAATAAAAGTCACCACAATATCTGAAAAGTCTGTAAAGGGAACTGATCATTGACCCTTTCTTTTTGATGAAAGAAGCATAATTGAAAAATGAAAAAAATGCCATGTTCTGTCAAATGAACTCCTTCAGTACCTGTTCCCAGAGTTCATTGTGCTGCTTCAGGAGCCCCAGCGCTCTGGACTGAAACCCTCCCAGCAGGATCTTGAGTTTCTTCTCCAGCTTCGCCGCTCTCCTGGCCTCTGCCGTCATGTGACCACGGTTCATCTGGAGGGAGACGGACACACAGACTTTAGTGTTTCTAGCTTCGCTGTAGGATCTGATACAAGTTTCAAGGTGTGTTCTGCTCCTGGAGTGACACCGGTTGGAGTTTGAACAGATGAAGAATGAACTCTGTTTGGTTCCTCACCTCTAGTTTCTTCTCAAAGCTTTCAATTCGGTCTTTCTTTGATGCCAGGTTAGCTCGGGTGTATCTGTTCTGACCAGGAAGATATAAAACCTGCAGGAAGAGGGAGACACGTGAATAAAAGGCCGATAACACGAAGAGGAAGGTAGTTTATCTTGAGGCCGCAGTGAAGGAGCGACGGTTTGGATTAAGTCTCACCTGTCCATAGCACTCCTCCCACACCTGGCTGTAGGCCTCCATGCTGAGGTCCCCGTGGCCCATTCCCATCTTCACCACCTCCATTTCTGCAGCCAGTATCACTTTAGCCTGTTTGTTAACACACCAAACAGATTCACAGCGTCATTAACAAGCCCCTCCAAAGCACAGACATCTAAAGACATGAAGATTCATACAGATACAGGGACATGATTCTGTGTGTGCGTCACCTGCTCCATATCCTCGGTGCTGATTGGCTTGTAGGAGTGTGTTTCCAGGTAAGCGATGTGCGACGCGTTGTTGGACGTGGAGGTGGGGCCTCTGGGTTTGCCGCGCTGCAGCTGGGTGGCTGCGTTGGTCGACGGGTGGTGCAGGCAGTCGTGGTGCAGCATGGTGATCATTTCCTGTTTGATCATCTCCTCAGCCAGCTGGAGGTCGGGGAGCAGCTCATTGGAGGCGGGACGGAGGACAGACTCGTTCACCTGCGGAGACGAGTGGTGACATCAGCTTAATTCTGAAGTTAATCAAAGGTCGCACAGATTAAATAAAACCACCTAGAATTAATAAACCATGAAAACAATCACAGCAAAAGTGGATTTTACATAAAAGCAGTCATGACACTCACTTTATTTAGTCTCGTTATATTTAATAACATAAAAATGTTGTTTTCGTAATCCCAGAATTAACACTAAAACCCAGAGTGTCCATATTTTGTCGAAAGGTCACAGGTGTTAAATTGTCAGCTTGATGAAACCTTCAGGAAGTGTGTGTGTGTGTGTGTGTGTGTGTGTGTGTGTGTGTGTGTGTGTGTGTTACCTCAGTGGGTCTGGGGAGACTTCTCTGAACAGAAGTGTGTCGCAGCTTCAGCTCCTTCTCTCTCTCTGCATCCCGCACAGCCTGACACACACAAGAACACCAACGGTAAACTTTATTTAAACTACAGGAGCATACATTTGATTTCATCTCATGGAGATATCCCCCCCCACAAAACAACTCCAGTGCTCGTTTACCTGTTTGCGGAACTCTATGTCGGCCGAGTCCTCGATGTAGCCGCTCTCCGTCTCCGTCTCTTCAAGTTCTTTCTCTGCGTTTTCTGGAAGAACGATCTCAAAGTCGTTCTTGGGAAGAGGAAGTCCGATCAGGCCCTGCCTCAGCTGCTGCAGGCTTTCCCTCAGCTGTGTGTGGAGGAGAACGACAACAGTTAGTTTGTAGTTCATAGAAAACAGACGATCTGGCATCAGAAAACAATCCATATATTAACAAGTGTACACGTGTGTAATGACTTTACCATGTGTTTAGCGAACGCCGGGTCAGCCAGATTCTCCTCGCTGTTAATATTCAGGTTGTCTCTCAGAGGTGTGCGAGCAGGGGTCGAACCCGGGGTCACGATCCCACGTGGAGTCATCACCCCTCCGGCTACAGGGGTCATGCCCTCTGACCCCTGACCTGGTGCAGGAGATCTGTTCGAGGGGACAAGTCCATGAACGTCAACACGTACTGAATCGGCTGGTTGATCATCTTCATGTGCGGTGGTGTATAAGAGTGACACTCACCTGAACGGTGTACTGAGGACGGTGTTGGGTGTCTGGATCTGCTGCCCCTTCGGCGTCACTCCACTGAAGTCGCTCTCGTTTAGCGGCGTGTTGAGGCCGCCCTTCAGAGGAGTGTCGATGTTGGTCAGAGCCATCAGGTTCTGGGCTTCCTGCAAACACACAGGGAAACAGAGAAAGGAGATCGATATCAAAAGCTGTGGATGGAAACTGTGCATGATGAAGATTTGACAGGATACAAGATTCCCACACATATTTGTAAGGAAAACAAAAAGACACATTTTAGACATTTTGTGCAATTTATCAGCTCATGACAATTTGAATTTGGATCAAAACATTGAAACAAAAAACATTAAATGATATACCTAACATTTTGTTTTTCAACACACTTGTTAATATCCTTTAAATTATATTATTATGGAGCGAAAAATAAAATATAAGAGGGTTATGTGAATCTCTGTTACCTGATGTATCCTGTCCTGGACAGTGGGGGTGCGCGGGGTACGCAGTCCCTGTGACATGTTGTTGGTGAGACTGTATTCTGACAGGAGGGTGGACGAGGCTGAGTTTCCACTCTCACTCTCCTCCGCAGCCTGACGGGCGACCTCACTGGCGACACCTAACTTCACCACCTCCTCCAGCTCAGCATCACTGATCTATGAAATCAAGTTCAATATGAATCAATCAGTTTTCTTTGACAGGACAAGTTTGAAACATGTCCACGTGTTTGAGAGGGTAAAGTTCCCACAGCTGTTCGTTACCTGTGGTGCAGGTAAAACCAGCTTGGAGCGTTTCTTGGTGAACTCGGCCACTCCGCTGGTTTGAAGGATGGCCGACGGCAGATCGCTTTCCTTCTTCTTCTTAATCTTCGCTCTGTCTTTCTTCCTGTCTTTCTCCTCACGATCACTACAAACAGACAAACAAATAAAGGTTTATGAATGAAGTTCACACATTTAAAGTAACGCTGTGCAGTGTGTGTATAAAACCCAGAGAATCATGACACTGACTTGCGCAGTTCTCCGTCCAGGTGCTGTTGTCTGAGTCGTTTGAAGTTTGGCTCCAGAGCGTTGTACTCCTCCATGCTCGTGTCATAGAAACCCTTCAAATCAAAGTTACAATAAGTTAATAAGTTAAATTACAAAACAACAATTAGTAACATTAAATGATATAATATTAAGCTCTGCCTACCGGTGCAGGTTTCTTTTCAAAGGGCACTTCAGCATTGTAGTCCACTCCTCTCTTCTTCTTCCTCTTCTTCATAATGTCGATTCCCGCTGCTCTCAGCTCTCTGCGCTTCTGCAGAGCAGCCAACCGCCTGCAGCAGGATGTGAAGGAAACAGTTCATTGAGATCACTTTTACTACAGGTCAGTAGAAACTAAGAAAAGCCAAGAAAGTATTTTCTAACAAACAAAGTAAAACGTAGGGACTCCGTCTGACCTGGCTTCTTCCAGCTGTTTCTCTCTGGCCTTCCTCTTGGCTTTCTTGCCCTGGGTGTTGGCGAGTCGAGCTCTGGCCTCTGACAGCATCTCCAGCTCATCTACAGACAAACAAACACAGGCATACACAATGGATTTAATTCTATAGACACGAGTGGTAAGTTTAAACTGTTGTCTCATATGACCACAAACAGGAAAGAAGCTTCCAAATGATAAAAGATTTCAGATGATTATTAACTCAAAATTCTTCTGAAGAACAAAATGAAAACGTTATCAATCTCTGCCACAAGGGGAACAGATTTAATGCTGACAGAGCTTAAATGTCACATGAAAAG
Organism: Pleuronectes platessa; assembly: GCF_947347685.1. NCBI lineage: Eukaryota > Metazoa > Chordata > Actinopteri > Pleuronectiformes > Pleuronectidae > Pleuronectes > Pleuronectes platessa. The sequence goes on from NC_070637.1 coordinate 24,330,036, forward strand.
TGACTGTACCTTCGTCCATATCCACGGGGTCGGGTCTGGCAGGTTTGGTTTCAGGGTTCGGGTCGATCTCCCCTGGTTTTAACTTCCTGGGATCATCTCCCACTTCCTCCTCATTGTCCCTTTGTGCTGCTTTGTCTCTAAACACACAAACACAAATCACACAATTAAAATAAATTGTCAACTGCATTTTCCCACTTTGCTACTGAACAAGACTTGAAACTGCTCTGCACATTGATTTAGCTCATTCATCTGTAATAACGGTCATGTGTCTGTGTGTTGATGTTAAGCATATGTATAAATATGTGTCAGGTCGTGTAGAAACGTACAGCAGGTATTCATAGTGCTCCAGACACTGGGCAGCAGTGCGTCCTATGATGGGAGCGATGGTCCTCCACTGGGTTGGCATCAGTTTTGCCAAATGAAGCAGTTTCTCCTCCTCTTCTCTGGACCATTCTGTCTTCTTAATGCTGGGGTCCAGCCACTCATACCTGCAGACACACAAAACCAAGGTGAATCACCCTCATTGTGATCAAGTCATCTCATCGATCTTCAGTGCAAAGCAAACACAACTCTGTGTGGGACTCACCATCTGGCTTTACACTGTTTGGCAGACTTGCGGTGAAGCAGGGAAGCGATACGAGACCACTGGTTTTTCCCATATTTCATCACCGCCGCCTTAAGGATCTCATCCTGGAAAGATTGTCAAATTTTAATAACGAGAAACAAACACACACACACACACACACACACACACACACACACACACAACATGCATAAAGTAATGAGTACAATGTAAGTTATTAGTTTGGGTTCTTGTGTATTTTAATCAGACAGAACTTATGGCACCAGGACGAGCATACAATAACAATAACTGCATTGTTAACTTTAAGAGTGTTATAAGGCCTTAGAATTTGAAATTCCATTAGCTCATGATACACATCATCATGACACATAACATTTTAAAACTCATATTGTACATAATACCTGCCAATAATAACAGTTTACATATGCATATGAGTTAAGGGTTACTTTAATATCTTATTTTACACAAACACTGTAAATATTCTCATGTAATTCTTCTGTCCTGCACTTTACTCAAGTTTATTTATCTTCACATAGATTCTGTCTGTAGTGAATCATGCATATTATATTTTGCATATGAAGCATTTGTATTTAACTTAATTGTTTATTTTATATTTCTCGTGTTCTCCTGTCTGTTGCATTAGCAAGAGAGTGTCTCCAGTGTGTGATCAATGAAGTTGATCTAATCTTATAAACTGTCGGTTCTTGGATCGAGTCCCTTTACTGGTGAACCACAGATGATGTCGGACTTCAGATGTGTTTGTGTCTAACGTGGAGCAAACAGCAGATTCTCTAATGGCCATGAGTTCGGTTTAAAGCCTGTTTGCTTGGATCTGACAGAATCACACATTTCTGCCTCAGTTTCCTTCTCGTGTCCACAAAACTAAAGAAGTTAGCAGCGCCACCGTGGAGCACAAACCGATGCTAGGCTAGCAGCTAGCCCCATGCTAGCTAGGACCCGTAAGTTTACATTGTCGGGTTAGCCCCTGGAGCTAACGCGGCTAGCCGTGTGAGCATCGTACCTCGGTGTTACGCCACACTCCTCCCTTGATCATGATGCGCGGCATGGTGGCGGCTGGTTCTGCTCTCGCTCCTCCGCAGGAAGAATCCGGTGAATCGGTTTCACGACAACAAAACTAAAACTAAACAAATGACAAGACGAGCGCGAGGGAGCAACCGACGTGCACAGACGATTTCCGCCGGAAACCTGTGTGGCAATAATTCAATCCGCCGAGGTGCGTTGTGGGTAATATACTGCGCGTGTTACGGCGAGATTAGTCCCCGCCGTCATTTGGTGTCACCGTTTGAATTGAGGCTTGAGATGAATCAATGATCACTGTAAAAGGAAGAGGGCTGGAAGTAAAGGAGGAAATGATCCAGTGAAGGAGGATTAAAGAAAAGTGTGATTCTGTCTCCTGAAGGAAACAAGTGTTTCCACTGAGGGTGAAGTTCATGATCAAAGAGGAACAACACAATATCTCAGGAAGTGTTGGAACAACCAGTGACCACTAGGTGGAACCAGAGGAGAAGACATTTGTAGATTCATATAGGGATTTCAGTGGATAAATGGAAGCTTGGAACTGCAGGTGGCGCTAGAGGACAAGATAGAAGTCACCAAAGTCATGATCAGTCATCCTCTGTTCTGTATTTAAGCTTTTCATTCACCGATGAGTAAAATCCTAAATGCGTCACATACAGAAAGATACCACACAGATTTATAAAAATACATTTAATAAAACATTGAATGTGCCATGACAGTCGATGAAGTAAAGTTTCTAAAAAAATATGTACAAATACAAAACAGTACCAGATATAAAATAGAAATCCTCTTCTTCATCCTGAGGTATTTGTTTGTCTTTCTGTCTCAGACAGCATTTGCTTCTTTAAATGGTTCGTGTTCTCATCACTTTCTTCATTGTCTGAGGTGTAAACAAAGTTAAGAAAATTCAGAAAGGCTGAAACCTTAATCTCCTGGATTTTTATTCTTCATCAGTGATAAACACAAACCGCAGAAGATGTGAAACTATCAAACATCAGGACATTTTCTTTTTCTCTTAATCTTATTGAATCCATTGAACTACTTTTTCTATATCATGCATTTCTTTGTGCTTTTGCTTTTGCTCCACAAACCTGAAACAAACGTCTCCTCCAGGAAATGACAGAAATAACAGATGAAATTATCTGAGACGTTAACAGACACATCTGCTTCATGTTTACTGATATAGAAACTTTCATTTTACAGAATGAACGATACTAATAGATGTTACATTTGACCTAAATACAAATTTTTTGTATTTGTGTTATTAATAATACAGTTCATGTTTAAACTGTAAGATATCAAGTCACAGTCTCGAGGCGACAATGACCTGAAAACTTTGATTCATCGTTAAAAACCCAAAAGTATTTGAACTGAGAAACAAAAAGACTCCTGTATTTCAACCGAAGCTGCGTCGCGTGAACTTTCCGATCAGAGGTCAACAACTAAACTACACTCAACTGAACATCTATAAAACTCAATGAATCAATGATTCAACGTGAGCCATCTTTAAAATGTTATTATCTTTAATTCCTCCTTGCACCCCCACGCTCCAACTCGTCTCTTAAAGACAGAAATCAGATGTAGACACTTTCCCGTCCTCATTTCCTCACTAAGTCTTGTGATATCCTGTAGTTTTCTCCTTGTCAATCATCAGATAAAAACTCTTTTCTCTTCTCACTCCTCTGCTGCTGAAGCCTCGAAAATCTTTAAGAACAAATAACACAAATAAATGTTCTCATTTAAGAAATGTTCGTAAGTTAGACAGATGTCTCACTCTGCTCCGGTTTCCCTCAAACATGCGTTGAGGGAGAGAAAGAGGTTAAATGTTACCTGAACCTGAGCTAAACACAAACTTCAACTAAACTAAACTTAAACTTAACTTAAACTCATCTAAACTAAACCTGAAACTACGCAGTGAATTGATGTCTTGTGAAAGAGCGGCAGATTAGATCAGATTCTTATAAATAATAAAAAAATAAATGTATTGATTAGATGTAGAATTTCATTACGAGCACAAACTTTTCTCCATCATTACAAAGTATATCTCATCTGCTGGACAGATGTTAGAGCAGCGTGTTCATGAACATGGCGTCACAGTCACATGTTACACTGACACACGTGTGTTGAGGATCATCACAAAGTCACATGATGACCTCTCCACACAGTGAGAACTTGAGTCTGTCAAGAACTGACTCTGTCAAACATTTCTTATCCTGAAGTAACAAAGAACTGAGACGGGCTTGAACATGAAGTGAAATCATCATGTTGAGACAAGTGTCTCCACAAAATAACACAACCTGTTCAACACAACAGGCCCAAAATGTCCACTGTCTTCAGGACATCATCTCTCCGACACTTTCTGTCACTCCCATCATCAATTATTTCCCAGCATGCTGCTGTTCCCAGAGGCCTGCTACAGTCTCCCCCTGGTGGTTGTTCTGAGGTGGTGGTCGAGAACATACAAGAATCTTCATCTACGTTTGTATAAAACGTCCTCGGGTCAATTTTCTATTAAATATGGTAAAATGTTTATTAAACAGTTTCTTCAGAGACTTAAAGATGCTCTGCTCTTCATCGACTCTTCTTCATTCTGTAAATGTCTCATTCACTTTTCTTCTGGTTGTTCCCATTATGTCAAACTGGTGATTTTGTTCTTTTACCTGCACCAAGGACGAGATGTTTCCACCTGTTTGTTTACAAAAGGAAAGAAAAGCTGAGTCGTGGTTCCAGTGAAGTCGGTGGAAGGATGTTTATTGAGCATTAAAGCAGAGACAAGTAGAAACAGAACTTTTCTCTCTGAGATGTTTTCTTCTCGTTACATCTGGTTTGTCACAGAGGAAATTATCCATGTGTTTGATTCATAGACTGAACAGAAAGGCTTTAACTGGGATGTGCTGCTGTTATACTGCAGCGCCACCTGTGGGTCAAAAGTAGAAAAGCCACCACCGCTCTGCACCTGATGCAGAAATGAAAAAATCCCATTTTTAAGTCCAGAATTTTGATCTTTTGTGTCAAAAACAAAACTCTGATTTTAAACTGAAAGTGATTTGATTGTGTTGAACTTTGTGTTGAACTAAATCAATTTGTGACGTGAATCCAGAAACTTTAAGATCATAAACAAACATAAACACAGAATGTGGCTCTACAAACATGGAGACATACTGAGGGACAAAGGTGGAACAGAATAAAAAAAAACTTAAACACATATATCTTACTCTTTACAGAGGATTTATATTTTCTTCTTGTATTGTGTGCTTTCAATAAACACATTCTTCATGTGAATAAACACAATTGGTGTGGAGGGCCATCTAGTGGTGAAGTTACATATTACAACAACCTCCTCTGAGTCCTCTGGAGCTCTGTCTCCACTCTGCCTCCCAGCAGCAAGGCCCAGTCAGAGCCGCTCTACACACATGCTGCTGCTGCTTCAGCCTCTGGATCCTCAGGACACAGCTCAGCCTCAATCCACACACACTGTCCTCTTCACACTCACCTCCACTAAGATCACCACCTCCACCTGTTGAGAGAAGAAGACATCAGTGTCACAGAGACTCACTTCATCAGCTGTGAGTCAGTGATGCAGCACATCCAGTAGAAAGAGCAGCAGGGACTTCAGTCCTGTTCAGAGGTGGAGCAGCTTCCTCTCTGCTTCATGTTCACGTGTTGGAATGAACACGCTAAGAGCTCAGTGTGTGTCCTCTGCATGTCAAAGTGCAGAGTGGACACCTGAGAGGTGGATTTACTGCTGTTACAGGTGAAGCCATGTTTCACTGTGTGTTGATGAACATCTGCTTCTGACAAACTGGGACCAGATGAGACAGATGGACCTCAGCAGAGGTTCTGCTCTGTATAAAGAGCTCCTGGTTACCATGCTGATGAGGAGAGGCTTCAGTCCCACTGATCTCAGAGCTGTGACAAAGATCCACCTGATCAGTTCTTCACTGATGAAGTGAGAGAACAAACTGTCTCAGATCAGATGAAGACGACACCGTCTCTGTTCCTCGTGTGAGGCTGTGGTCACATGACGCTGGTTATCAACTCGTTAAGTTAACTCAGGTTTTCCTTGTCGAGATCTGAGCGTGCACATAAAGGGGGCAGGGTTTACTGAGTATGACCAATCACAGACATGGACAGTTTGACTGAGCCTCATATTTCACAACCAGGATCAAACTATTCTATAATAGACTGTCTCTGAGGACACAGACTGACTCTGAGGACACAAACTGTCTCACTGACTCTGAGGACACACACTGTGGTGGACTCCTCTGACATCACTACTCAATACAAACACATGGACCTGTCTTCAGGAAGCTGACTGAGGTCATCTGGTGTTTTGGTGACAGGATGAGTCTGAAGAGATTGAGATGTTCTGGGTGAGTTAGAGATCAACTGAACCAACCAGACGTTAGTTTTAAACTTCCCTTATCCGTCCCTTTAAGGAGAGTGTGCACCACACAACAGTGTAGAGTCACTGTGGTCAGTGGGCGGAGCTTCTATACGGGTTGATCTCCAACTGAACCTGGAGCAGGTTAGCCGTTCATCAGAAGTTACCATGGTGATTTACCTCGTTAAGAAGCTGACGAGCTTCGTAGAACTGAAAAAACTAAACCTGAAGTTAACCTGATGACCACAAATCCTGCTTGGTAGCACAGACCCTGGATCTGTGATACTGACTGTGTTTAGTAAAATACTGATGAAAGCAGCGTGGACTGACTCCAACCATCTACTGACCTCAGAGTCTCCAGTCGACAGGTTGAACTCTGCTGTAGATCAATCAGCTCCTTCACTCCTGAGTCCTGCAGGTTGTTTAGACTCAGATCCAGTTCTCTCAGATGAGAGGGGTTTGACCTCAGAGCTGAAGCCAGAGAAGAACAGCTGATCTCTGACAGTCTGCAGCTCCTCAACCTGGATAAAGAAATATGAATGAATATTCATGTGAGCACCGACTCATAACATGGAAGATAAATATGAAATCAGACATGTTGGACTAAAAACGAGTCCTGATTCAGTACAAATAGATTATTTGGACCCGGTCTCTGTCCTGCAGATCAGTTTAGGAAATCCAGAACTAAACTCAGTGTTTTAACAAGTAGCTGAATATTTAAAATGTCACAGATTAATTAATGAATGGATTCATGTTATGTATGAAGACAAATTATGTTAAATTAGAATGAAATGAAATAAATTTGTTATAAATGCAGTATTATAGATATGAGACCTACAAAATTCAGTCATTGAACTGACCTGAGAGTCTCCAGTCGACAGGTTGAACTCTGTAGAAAACCACACAGCTCCTCCACTGCTGAGTCCTGCAGGTCGTTGAAGCTCAGATCCAGTTCTCTCAGAAGAGAGGGGTTTGACCCCAGAGCTGAAGCCAGAGAAGAACAGCTGATCTCTGACAGACTGCAGAACTTCAACCTGGATAAAGAATAAAACTTGACTGTAAATTAAACTGAGTTCATGTGTGAAAATAAAGGACTTTGATTAAACATCACTCTCTCGGTTTTCAGTCCTGAAGTCTGAGTCAAGTTTTTTCTGGACATTTTCTGGAGCTTTTCCTGCAGCCTCCTAATAAAGTTTCTGAGTGAGTCCATGTGAGAATAGAGCAGGTGAATGTCCAGAGGATTCACAGAGAGCGAGTGGACGTGTTGATGTTTCTAACACGTGAAGGACGTGAAACTGGAAGAACTCAAATATCTCAGGATGAAGAAGAGGAGCCGTACACGTAGAAGATGAAGACGTCAACTTGGAAACATGAGGAGATTCCAGAGCTTTTGTTGATGAGGGCCGACGCCGGTGTGGATGAGCTGTAAACAACAACACTGATCTTTCCACAGCAGGATTTATATGTCATGTCCGGCCTCCTGCTGCTCCACCCGTTCTTCATATGTGAAAGTCAAACTCCAGAAAATGTCCAGACTCTATTTTACAGAGTTCATGACTGAAAACAGTTTGAAAGTCCTCGTGTCCTCTGAGTTCAGTTGTTTGTAATATGTAACTTCACCACTAGATGTCTCTAAATATCTTGCTTGACATGTTCAGGAGTCGTACACGTGAACAAGTGGACTACGTTCACATGTACGACACCTGGAGACGTCACTAACTCCTTCACAGTGAACCTGTCACTTAACATAACTTAAAGAAACCATGGTTATCATGGAGATATGTGTTTTGGCTCCGCCCCTCGTCTGAATGTTCCCACATGTTCCTGTTGCTGTGAACGAGTCGGACCCGGACAATCTCCTGCTGCTGCTTCAGCTCCAGAAAATGTCCGACCCACTTGTCAGAACATGTTCCACAGTTGATGTGTGAAAGGGCGAGCAGTTCTATGATCATGTTTACTTGAAGTGGAGATGATCTGAGCAGCAGTTTGACCAGTTGAAAGTGGTGCAGGGAGCCTGAGGAACACGTGTGTACAGGGCGGGACAGAGATCTAGTGGTGAAAAGATAAAAGGCATGGACGACCCCTTGTAAGTCCTGAAACCAGAGGAAGGGTTTCATGTTGGAAATTAACCCAAAGTGGAAGAAACAGGGCTGAAGAACTTAGTCCTACAAATAAAAGGTATCAAATATAATCAACTTGGACTCTGGACCCTGAGCCCAGTCCCAGAACACCAACGCAGCACGCTGTCATGTGGTCAGTCCACAGGACCACTGGGACAAGTCCTGGTTAGCTTCCACAGAAACATTACATGTACACATTGTCCAGCATTGGATTGTTTCTCTGTCAGTAAAACTTCAGTCACATTGAGCCTGACTCGGTCCTCAGCTCTCATTCTACAAACATCTCTCAGCTCAGTATCAGTGTTCACTGTTAGGAACACATGTTCTGACCTTTGACCTTAAAGCTCCAGTGTGGAAGATTCAGGTGAATGGATCCATGAGCCATTTATATTTACATAGTTTATATTTATATACTTCATATTGACATAATTTATTTTTACATGCTATATACAGACTTTAGAATTAAATAATTTATATTGAAATATATACATTATATTTAGACTGAACCTTTAACATTAAAACATGATGTCTGACCTCAGAGTCTCCAGTTGACAGGTTGGACTCTGTAGAAAACCACACAGCTCCTTCACTCCTGAGTCCTGCAGGTTGTTGTCACTCAGATCCAGTTCTCTCAGATGAGAGGGGTTTGACCTCAGAGCTGAAGCCAGAGAAGAACAGCTGATCTCTGACAGACTGCAGTCCCACAACCTGGATAAAGAAATATGAATATTTGAATGTGTCATCCTGTTGTTGTGGATCGTCATCATGTCAACACAGACTCTCAACATGCTGTTGACCTCAGTCCAGTCTTTGACCTGAAGATAAATATCAGATCAGACATGTTGGACCATTGTTTCATTCATCAGCTTCTTCTCTGTGTGTTGGTCTCTGAGCAGGTTTGTGTAATTAAACACTGTTTAAATTAGGGATGGCTCCTGACAGTCACTTCCTGTTTGTTTCTATACTTATCAACTGTCCAACGTGTTTTAATAAGAATGTGTCTTATTTTAAAAACCTGAGGAGGACGAGTGCTCGGCCTCAGTCCACATGTTATTTACTGACACTTTCTTAGTGATCAGGAGCAGGTGAGTGCAGGTGAATGGAGTTGATGAGGTGGACGTGACTGACAGGCTGGGTGAGTGACAGATGACTGAGGGACAGTGAGCAGAGCACAACTGAGACAATTTAAATAAATAATGACCCAATAAGAAAGAGTCTGAAAAGTGAAGAAGGATTTAAGGACCTCAGAGTCTCCAGTCGACAGTTTGGACTCTCCAGTCCAGAACTCAGCAGGTTCACTCTTGATTCCTGCAGCTCGTTTTCACTCAGATCCAGTTCTGCCAGAAGTGAGGGGTCTGACTTCAGAGCTGAGGCCACGACTTCACAGTGAGTCTGTGGGAGTTCACCATCACCGAGTCTGTAATTAAAGAAAATATCTGTTAGAATAAAATCAGAAAACACAACATTCATACAAAATCATGTGACCCTCACCCTGGTAAATCCCCTCTTTGCCTCATGAACATGTTAAAAACTCCTCAAGAGAATCCTTCAGATTTGGTTCAAGCGTTCATTCAGACTAAAAGAGGAACTCATTAGATCAGGTGGTCAAAGGTCGAAGGTCAAGGTCGCACAACATGTTTTTGGCCTGTTGAAGTCTCAAGTCTGTCTTCAGGGGATTTCTTCACATTTTGATCAGTTGGACTTAACGAGAAACTGATTAGATTTCAGTGGTCAAAGGTTGAGGGTTACAGTGACCTCATAATATTGTGAATGAAACATGTCAGGAACCTGGAGAGACTCATCCAACACACACACACACACACACACACACACACACACACACACACACACACGACCCTGACATCTTTCAAAAGCCCACTTAGGAGGGTCTCACTCATATTTACGTATTGTCATTTCTATTAAAGGCTGAATGCAAAAGCATAAATATACACAAAGAAATGCAGTTGTGCAAATTCATCTGTTCAATGCATAATATTCACATTAATATTAATTATTATTTACAGCATCTGTTCAATCTTTATCTTCTCAGTTGAACAATGTTCTGCAGCAGCACAATGTTCTTTGCAAAGGCTTTGACTTGAATATGGTCATAAATATGAATATTACCTTTTATATAAGTTCATATTGAACATTAGTTCTCAAGCTGTCAGTCACTCACTTCCATCGTGTGTGATAAGGACTGAACTCTTGTCTGTAGGAGTGAGACAGGTGACCTCAGGAGGCCTCAAGTAGTTTGGATGCAAATTTCAGTCAAACACTCGATTATTCAGGCAGTTGCAGCCATTTTAATTAAAGTTCTTTGTATTTGTGTTATTAATAATACAGTTTTTGACGAACTCTCAGAAACTGATGCTTTAGGATGTGTCTGCTGATGCAGCTGAGATGAAGCTGTTAGAGCAACGTGACCAGAATAAAGTAGTTTACAGTATCTCCATGACAACAGGGTTATTCTTTAGAGCAGAATATTGTAATTCTCAGTTCAGAATAAACAGTAAACTTACTTTAAATGTTTCTTCTGAAGCATCTGATTGTGGATGATCCGTTTTGGGTTTGTTCAAAAGAAATAATCATTAGAAGAAACATCAAGTAATAAATGAACAGCAGAATTATTGTAAGTATTAATATTTACCTTCAGTCTTATAAAGTAGAAGAATCCTGCTCCAGCTCCTAATGCTACACACACAACGAGGACTCCGACCACAACTGCTGCAACTGAACCTGAAAAACCTGTAATTCAGAGAGTAGAACTGTAGCATCAAGAAAGTGCAGTGATGTGTCTTCAGTGTAAAGTGCAGTGTATGTGTGTGTGTGTGTGTGTGTGTGTGTGTGTGTGTGTGTGTGTGTGTGTGTGTGTGTGTGTGTGTGTGGCCTCCTCGTTCCTGTTCTCCTGACAACATGTGGACATGATGCTCCTGATGAGCTGGAGGATGGAGCCCTGGGGGATCTGCTCCACCAGGAGGAACCAGGACTCACTGCACGAGCCTTAGGTCTGACAGTCGCTCTGAGGATTTCATCATCAGTTCTCATCTCATGGGATCTTACCTTTCTCTATCGTCACGTAGCTGTTGATGAAGTGCGTCTCCTCTTCACTACTGAGTTCACAGGTGAACGTTCCCTGGTGATCTGAAGATAAGTGGTGCAGCGTGAGGCTGCCTGACGCTGACACATCCTCCACCTGCTGCCTCCACTGCTCTGAGACGCTGTGGAGGCCGTCGACCCCGGTCTGGTTCACAATGATCTGCCTGTGGTTGAATTTCCACACCCAGTGTGTCGGGGGTTTGGTGTTTGGAGCAGTGCAGTGGATTGTTGTTGTTGTTATTAACGGTGACACACGGACGGAAGCTGAAAAGAAAAGTGATCAAATAATATCATCGTTGTCAGAATGTGGTTTCAGGCTCTGATGAGACTTTCTGAACATTTTCTATCATCAGAATGATTCATGTGGAGGAGGGTGTGGCCTTGGAATGATGAACTGAACTAGAAGGTCACTCAGTGGAGCTGATATCTCCTCCAAGGCCCAACAGTCAATTCAAGCTGCACCACCTTTAAGCAACATTACACAACAACTACTGGACAGATTTCCATGAAACTTGGCAGGAAGGTGTGTTATGGGTCAGACTCAGAGAAGAACTCATCAAATGTTTGTGTGGATCCAGGATTTGTTGTTTTTTCACATTGACATTGTGAGAGAGGATGTTTTTTCATTGATTTCCCGTCGAATACCTGATGAAGGTGTAGAAACAATCTGACAAATTTAGAGGACTGATATTTAAGAGTGTGTAAAATTTGGTGCAGATCTTGGGCCTGGTGAATTTCAATGTGCTTTCATAAGGAGACTGTTGGGCCTTGTGGAGGTCTGAGCTCTACTGAGTGACCTGTGGCCCACGTTCCATCCTCACAACTAGTTTAGTGGAAATCTGTTCAGCAGACAAAGAAACAAACAAAGTAAAGATTGAGAATCAGCATTGATATAAAATGTAAGTTATCTGTAGGAGCAGATATAAATATGCAGCAGTAGGTGAAACAAGCAGAGGTTCAGTTCCATAGAGCAGATTCAACGTACTGGGTTGATACCACACCGCGCTCCTCCTGCCATGGCGAGTGCTGATGCTGCAGATCAGAACAGTGTCTCTGTCTGACAGTGTCAGTTTGCTGTTGATCTCATAGAGCTGCTGCTCCGTCTCCTTCACTGAGGTTTGGTTCTGAAGGGTCAAGGTGGACGGAGGCCTGGTGGACCAGGTGAGCTGCGGCTCGGGGTAGATCCCCTCTGAGCGGCAGGTGAAGCTGTCCTCCACCTGCTCAATGTCCACGTGACGCACCGGAGCTGCAAGACAACATTTCTCTTTTATAACTCATTGATCATCTTTACCTCATGCACTGTGGAGCTCTACATTAATTTGACATATTGTGCTTATTATTTAACACGTCACAAATGAGCCATTATGTGGAGCTGCTGATATCAGCTGTGTCTCAAGTTTGTTGAAGTATCAGCTTCAACTCAACCCAACGGTACACATGTTAAACAAGGTAACAGCAATAAGAGACAAATATAATTTCTAGAATTTTTGTTCTGTTTTCACTGTGAGTTTCTGTTAACAGGTAGGCTTATACCTTCTGCCTACCTGCACAGCGGAATAATAATTCTAACTGACGTTTCTTTAGCCACGTGGCGTTATTTATTGCAGAGGTGATCACAACATACTGCTCTCCGTGAGAGTCAGGCAACACAGAGAAAGAGGGTGGTAACATCACTTTTATAAAGGTAGTGATGTCATCAGTCACAGGTGACTCTATGTCATATGAGGCGCAACAGCGCCTCCTCCTGAACAAATATAGTTACATGCATACATACACTCATTCACTCTCAACACTCGCACTTATGAATGACATGTATACTATACAACTTTTATAAAACAAAATAAATAAAACAAAAACATGGCATAGTCAAACAAATGAAAACATTTTACACACCAAACATGACTCCTGCAAATTTCCTCAGCTTCAGTCTGGAGGCGGGCTTTGTCATAACATCTGCGACCATGTCGTCTGTAGGACAGTAAACAAGTGACATCTTATCTTCCCTTATGGTAGACCTAATGAAGTGATATTTGATGTCCACATGTTTACATCTTTGTCTACGCACAGGGTTTCTAACAAGCGCAATTGTCCCCTGGTTATCCTCGTAAACAATAGTTTTCTTGTACACATAGGTATCTATACCCCTCAGTAGTTGCTCTAAATAAATACACTCCTGTATTGTTAGAGCTAAAGCCATGTATTCGGCTTCGCATGTGGATAGTGCTATTGTGGGTTGCTTCTTCGTCTTCCAGGAGACTAAAGAGCTGTCTTTGCACATACTCACACAATACCCGGTGGTGCTGCGTCTGTCACTAGTGTCCGCAGCCCAGTCTGCGTCACTATATGCCAGTAGGCCTAGACTCTCTCTGCTTTTTCTGAAACAGAGCTGTTTGTCTGCAGTACCCCTGAGATAACGCAAAACGTGTTTCACCGTAACCCAATGTTCTTCAGTAGGGTCAGCAAAATGCTGTGATAACTTGCTCACCACAAAACATAGGTCAGGACGTGTACAGGTTGTCAAGTAAATGAGACTGCCTACAACCTCCCTGTACTTCTTCACATCAGACATTTTAGGTGCATCTTCCGAGTAGTCTAACTTTGTGTCGCATGGTGTTTCTCTAGTTCTACACTCCTGCATGTCGAAACGTTCCAGTATTTTTTCAACAAACCTCTTTTGTGACATTTTTACACAGCCCATGCCCAGAACATACTTCAATCTACCTAGATCTTTCATCTTAAATCTGGTAGAAAGCATGTTTTTCACTTTATCCAAACTTTCGTTGTTGTTGGCTGCGATGATAAGATCATCCACCCAGAAAACTACTATTACCTTCCCTGCCTCTTTAGACTCTTTTATGTAGACGCAGTGGTCTGTCGGGTTCTGAATGAAATTATCATCTACTAGGCATGTGTGGAGCATCTCATTCCAATTACGGCCCGACTGCTTCAGGCCGTAAATTGACTTCTCTAGTTTACACACTAGGTTCTCTCCCTTTTTTTCGTAACCTTCAGGTTGTTCCATATAGATATCTCGATCAATGGGAGCGTGTAGATGTCCTCTGGTAACTTAGTCAGGGTAAAGGTCTGGTTGTCCTCTAAGGACCTCATCTCCTCGTCCATCGCTTTCTTCCACTTTCCTGACTCAGTTGATGTAATTGCCTCTTTAAAGGTCAAAGGTACACCACAGACTGCTCGGTAACAATAATCTACACTAGTGAGTGTACTGTCATCATCAGTGTCTTCCAGAGTATAATCTCCCAGATACCCCGGGGTTTTATGCTCTCTGGTGGGATATCTCCCACTGTCTGAGGCATGTGACGTCACCCTTGGGTTCTTCTCGCCATCATCCGCTGGTGCTGACCGTTGACCGTCACACTGTACATCTGTGCTCACTACACTAGGCTGTGGAGTCTCTACTCTGTTGTCACAACTTACTTTGGGGTCCAGTCCTATCTCCTGTGTCTGAGTCTCGATTTCACAGGTTGTCTTGGTGACAAACTTTACTAGTCTGTGCTTCTGCACTCTTCCTTTATCGGGGTAGTAAACGAGATATGCTGGACTACCCTTGTCATGTCCTACAAAGAGCCCTTTCCCACAGCTAGAATCTAGTTTTCCCCTGTCCTGCTGGTAGACATAGCACACTGACCCGAATTTATGCATCCTGGTTAGATCACACTTTTTACCTGTCAGTGCTGTGTATGGGGTAGTGCCTGTATGCTTATTAAAGCACCGGTTCCTAGTGTAGGCAGCCTCCTGGATGGCATAGTGCCAAAGACTCTTAGGTAGGTTACTGTCAATAAGCTTACATCTAGCCATCTCAAAAAGAGTGCGTCCTTCCCTTTCCGCTGTCCCGTTCTGGTGCGGGGAGTAAGGACAGGAAGTCTCGTGTCTGATTTTGTTCTTTCTCAGTAGTGTCTGAAACTCTCTATTAGTGAACTCGGTCCCGTTATCTGATCTAATGCATCTCACAGTGCCATAAGGTGCTACATCTGCCAGGTACTTCTCAGTGGCCTGCACTGCATCACTTTTTGCTTTCAGGAAGTAAACAAACACTGCCCCCGTATAAACATCTGTGAAAGATTGCATGTACTTGAAACCATCTATGGACTCGTTGTTTACTGGACCAGCTAGGTCTGTGTTCACCAGCTCAAGTGGTGTCTTTACTTTTTCAGTCGGATCTCTGTTTCTCGTTTGAGTGAACTTTCCCTCTATGCACACTGCACATTCTTTATCAGGCCTACGCTTTGCACCTTTAATATGCATGCCTTCTGTTACATCCTGCAGCTTCAAGATATCATCGTAATTGCAGTGACCCATTATCTCATGCCATGTCTGGATATCATAGCTGACATGACACACATCATCGACATCACACTCGGTTTGCAAGTAATACATCCTTTTACATACATAAATATTAAACCTTGTTCCACCTGGCAAAACGATGGCATCTTTACCTTCTTCGAAGAACACTTTGGCACCGTGAGCTGTAGCAGACTTCACTGAGAAGAGTTCTTGTGGGTAGGAGGGGATGTAGAGAGCGTTCTTTAAAGTCACTGTACACTGGCGCCCCTCGCTGTTTATGAGACATACCTGTGCGTCTCCCCTGCCTTTTGCCACCCCGGCGGTTCGCTTCCCGTCTGCCAGCTCCATGCTGTGTCTCTCCGGCTTGAAGGTGTTGTCGAAGCTCTTGAACTTGCTCCTGTCGTTGATGATGTGGGACGACGCGCCCGTGTCCACGATCAATCCCTTTTTCTGGATCTGCAGCCGTTGCTCCGAGAGGCTGGCATCTTCTGTTTGTGCCCTGAAGGTGTAGTCTTCTCCTACCGCGGCTCTCCGCGCGCCATCTGGTTCACGGCTTGGATTACGTTCACCGCAGTCATCTTGGACACACACACACCGGGCGCTCCGTTCTCGTTCCTTCTTTGTGCATGCCTTGTCTGTGTGTCCCCTGCTTTTGCAAAAACTACACCAAACTTTCTCTGCGCACTCATCCCTTCTGTGGCCCTTTTCTCCGCACCGCCAACACACCATCTCCACTGGCCCGGTCTTTTTCCTTGGCGCCACTTGGGCCCTCAGCACCCTTTCACCCGTCTCCTTTGCGACTGGGTCTGAGTCTTCTGAAGTCTTCATGTTCGCTGAACCATGTGTCACCATCAGTGTGAACGGCTTGTACTTCTCCGGCAACCCCCTCATGACCATCGCCATCATCAGTCCCTCACTCGGTGCTTCACCTGCACTCCTGAGTGCCGTAATGATCTGCTCAGCTCGGATAACGTATTCGGTTACAGTCTCGTTGTCAGCTTTCTTCAGCGCAGTCATTGTTATATACAGGGAAACAATCCGGGGTCTACCTTTTCCGATGTAGTGTTCTTTTAACACTTTGAGACTCTCTCGGCCCTTGTCCTTCGTGTCTCTGAATATCAGTCCCAAGCTCGTATTGTCGAGTAGTGGCGCCAATGCACAATATGCGTCCGCATTCAGCTTGTCATCATTAGCCTTTTCTTGCGCCGACAGTGGTCCAGCGGGCTCCGTGAGGATCAGTGTTCGAATTACGTGGGAGCCAGAGGGAGCCGAGCTCCCAGAGAGTGAGGACTAGCTCCCATGAAAGCAACAAAGTCAAAAATCTGAGGGGGTCTCTCATATCTGAAGGTGTCTGCCATACCTAAAGTGTAAAGATGCTAATTAAATAACTGTTGATAAAGCAAGGGGATATGGTTGGGCAATCATATGTCTATATAGTTTCAGTAATAAGTTAAAAAATAAAATAGGTAGAGTGTAGTCAATCTAACATGCTAGTTAGGTGAAATGGTCAGCAGTTGGTGGTAATGACCATCACTCAAGAATAGTGACTCCCTATTGGTTGAGAGGCGGGATCAAAACAAACACACGGGAGAGCACAGAGAGAAAAAGAGGTGAGAAAGGAGACCGACTGAGTTGAAGTAACAGTGAAGTAAAAGAGGGAAATTAATAAGGATGCTACAGCAGTATTAAGAAGGTGACGCCACTTTCAGTTTAGTACCTAAGAGTTTTTTGTTTTCATTCAGCTCGCGAAAGGGCACAGTATTTTATGTTCCGTTTTGGAGTTATCTAGCTGGCTCAGTATTGTGCAGGTATACAGTGCTAGCTGATTTAGCGGAGGTGTACCGCCGTCATCTAGCAAGATAACGTGCTGCTCAAATAGCACCCGAGCAACCCGGACGCTCGTGGTTCCTTTGAGGAAGCTACGCCACTTAATAGCGCCGCTAGCTACCGGGAACGCTAGCGGTTCCATTCAGCTACGTGGGACGACCAGTTGGCAAGGAACGATTGCCGGTTAGCTGGCAATATTATCGGTGCACGCGCCACAAACCAGGTGGTCGTGAGTAGCCCTTATTGGGCGCCAAAGAACCCAGTTAACAGGCCTGCAATGGGGGGTTGAACTGATCGTTTTATTTGTGCCTTTTCAGTGCCGGCTTTTGTATTTTATTTTATACCTGTATGATGTTCCTGTTTGTAACAGGTGACTGTAATTTCATGTGAACACAAAGTTTATGTTATACTAGGGAGAGTTTTGTGAGAGTTACCATTCTGTGTGGCCTATTATTAGCTCCCATATTGATGATTCAGTTTTAAATGTGAAGTGCTGTTTTATGCAGTTAATTGATAAGGGAGATTGCTATTGTCATTATTGGCCTAGTGCCCATATCCATTGAGTTTGTTATACAGGGACTAAATATAGTTTAAATAGCCTAAACATAACTACATCTTATTTCCGGTAACGAATCGTTATTATTTCAGCTACATGACTGCTTTGGTTAAATCAATTATTTGTAAATAGTTGACAATGTGTTATGGACTCCACTCATTTCCATTAGTAGACATTATTCAGGT
This sequence comes from Pleuronectes platessa, assembly GCF_947347685.1. Classification (NCBI taxonomy): domain Eukaryota; kingdom Metazoa; phylum Chordata; class Actinopteri; order Pleuronectiformes; family Pleuronectidae; genus Pleuronectes; species Pleuronectes platessa. The sequence goes on from NC_070637.1 coordinate 24,348,130, forward strand.
GGTTTAAAGTGAACTCAGGTAAAAGCCGAGTCTTAACAGGGAATTGACTATAGGGCTACATATATATGGACTATTACAATCAATAATATATTGAAATATTGTCTGTTGTGTGCGTGTGTCAAGTTATATACAGCCTATGCCTACCGTGCGCAAAAGCGCTGCTCGCGCCTAGGCTATTTCATTGTTTAGCCTTGGTAGGCTATGTGCGTGGTGCGCCAACTTTTTTATGAGATAGAGACCCCCTTAGAGACAAAAAGATAATTCGAACCCTGGTGAGGATCGTCTGCTTCAGCCCCACTCCGTGCATGCAGCACAGCATCCTCTCTTCCCAGAGCTCGTACTCCTCTGCTCTCCCGTCAAACGTGGGCCACTTGCTCTTGCTTCTGTTCGCCATGGCTTTTTGTGTTCGTAGCTCAGCTAGCTTCTTCTTAGCCTAGCTTTAGCTTCCCGGTACTCCCAATGCTAAACTAGCTCTTTTATATAAACCGTCTTCTGTATGCTAGCACATTTGCTATTATTATTATTATTCTCGGTTAGCTGGGCCCATAACCTGTTAACAGGTAGGCTTATACCTTCTGCCTACCTGCACAGCAGAATAATAATTCTAACTGACGTGCGTTTCTTTAGCCACATGGCGTTATTTATTGCAGAGGTGATCACAACATACTGCTCTCCGTGAGAGTCAGGCAACACAGAGAAAGAGGGTGGTAACATCACTTTTATAAAGGTAGTGATGTCATCAGTCACAGGTGACTCTATGTCATATGAGGCGCAACAGCGCCTCCTCCTGAACAAATATAGTAACATGCATACATACACTCATTCACTCTCAACAGTTTCTTTAGCAGCTGCTCTCAGGTTGATAAATGACGCATGTTTGCCTCCAGTGATGGTGCTGGTGTAGCACTCGTATCTGCCCTGGTCCTGAAGCTGCAGCCCCGTCAGCCTGATGGAGGCGTTTCCTCTGGAGATCTGATCTGTGGACAGCGATGTCCGGCCTCTGAAGTGCTCGCCCTGGTGTACAAACTGGTCTCTGGCACTGTAGTAGGAGTGGACATGAGTGTTTCCTGGTTTCACCTGTGTCCAGTGGATGACTGGGTCTGGACCAGGTTGAAAACTGCAGGGTAAGATGCAGCTCTCCTCTAAAACGCAGGAGACCTCATCATCTGTGAGACACCGGGTAAAAAAAACAACCAGTTCAGGATCAACTGTGGTGAATAGAAGCTTTTTTCAAAGTTCAATTAGAGCATTTGCTCACAGACGGATTGTGAATGTAAATATCCTGATGGAACTGTCTGTCTGTTTGGCTGTTGACAGTTAACATACAGTAGTTTTATCTGAGCTACTTTCACAAAAACAACCTCCTGCCACACGAGGCATTCAAATGTGTAACGTACATTTACTGTCAAACCAAAGATATGAACTAAAAAAGACTCAGATTCACACCAAGTTGGAAAAGTTCTGTGTTGATCACAGAAATGTTCATTTAGAAAGTTGACTTTGAGATTCAGCTAAATCTGAACATTCTTTGCAACGAGAAGAATTTAGGATCTGGAAATTTTCAAGTAAAGAAAGACATTTTTTTAGAATACTGTGTGTGTGTGTGTCTGTTTGTGTGTGTGTGTGTGTGTACACAGAATAACACACGCGCACACCCACTTTCAAAAGAAACCCTCTGTACAAACCTCTGAAATAATCGCAGCTGAGCTGCAGAACCGGTTGATCATCACTCAGTGTGAATGTAAGCTGATTTATTTAGTTGCCTTGTGAAGGTTTGGTCAGTGAATTTGTGTTTCCTGTCATCCTAAGCAGTGTACCGGTATGGGACCTTTATTGTGATGAGTCACCAGCAGAATTGGGTGTTGTTTTGACTGAGCTTTGACTTGATGTGGAACACAAACAACATGTCTCCTGGTTCAAGTCATCAGACAAGTGAGAAACAGCCAGCGACTCGGTGGAATAACTTGTTATTGCTGATGGACTCACTCTGTCCACTCTATAACACATGTGTATCTACTGGTTTCCACACACAGACACTACAACCAGTGCCGGCGCGTCCACACAGGAGAACAAGGCAATTTCCTCAGGCAGCTCTTTGGCGAGGGCGATGGAATGTATGATCACCAGCTCTCAAGAACTAGAAGTCGATTCAATTTAACTTTATTTAACTTTATTTCAGACTCGTAGGTCTCGTGACTCTTTGAGAAAATAAAATCCATTGAGACGAAACTGCAGCGACGGAAATGTTGTCACTGTGATTCTAAAGAAGGGCTTCTATTAAAGGAGCAGGTATTCAAACCCAGAGGTTTTATTTTGATATGTGCAAAGGCAGCAATGCAATCATTTATCTTTATGACATTAATTTAAATTGTGTTGAAAGTTAATTCTCTCTGTATATTCTGCAGTGAACCATGCACGGAACGTGGAGAAACTCAGAGAGACCTGAACCGCTGCTGAACAAAACTGGTTTGTTAACATTGGCGCGGATCGGCTGGCTTTTCATTTCCGCGTTCATGTGTGAAGACGTGTTTATCAGATTACAGAGCTGGTTTATTCACACACACACACACTTAAAAAACCCAACTCGGTTCAGTTCTGTTGAAGATGAAGTTTCAATGAAGAATAAAAGAACCCAACATCTGGTGTGAACTGTTTCACCTCCAGCTCAGTGAGAACATGTTTCTCTATGTTGTTATAAACCTTCACAATCATTTCTCATGTTTCCTGCTTCGTCTGATGGAAACCAACATGTCTGTACAAAGTACGTTTAAATAGAACATGTGATTTCTGAGTAAGATCAGACTTCACGTACCTGCTGTGGTGAAAGTCCACATGATGAGGATCCACACAACCAGAGACTTGAACGCAGGCATCTTTCTTTTATTCTGTGAGAACTGAATGTGGATCAATGGAAGAAGAGACGAGTTAACAGCTGGTTGGACTCATGACACCGAGTCAGAGCAGCTGAGGTTCAGACTCTGAAGCTCCGATCTCTGCAGAGTTCAGACTAAAGTGCTCCTCCCCACATGTGAAGGTAAAACCTGTCTAGCAACATGTTTATTCACATAACAACTGGGTCTCTGCTCCTCTTTGTCTGTTACTGAAGAACAGGCCTGAAACCTGGTGAACTCCTAATAACCGAAGCTAAAGTCATAAAGACAAACGAACAGTAAACGAGTCAAAAGCTTCTCCAGCGACTGATCCCGACACGATCACAGTGGATGAGAGAAGTGAGAGAACACGGTGTAAATAAAGAGGAGCTTGACCTCGAGGTCAACACATCCAGGACATGTTTCAGATATCATGTTGATTTGAACCTAACAAACACACTTCAGCTTTCCTGGAGCAGCTGCTGCATTTATTTACCAACTCACCGACTCACACTGTGTCTGTACTTCCTCTCTCTCTGGCTGCACCCTCTTTCAGACAGCACATACACCGCCCCGGGGCATTTAAACATCAACAAATTCCGTAAAACTGTCACCGCTCACTACAACACGTGACGCTCACAGTCAGGACTCCGTGTTAAAGTGACTGGAGCGACACGCAGACATGATCCGACTCCATCGATTAATAATTAAACACATGATCGTCAGTTCGTCTCCTAAATCATCTCAATGAATATAAAATGAAACAAATGAAAGTGAACTAGTTCAGTTCTGGAACCGAGAACTTAATTCAAATTTTTTAAATATGACATAATGTTAACTAGTTCATTTTCATCTGCATGAACAGAACTTTAAACTCTTTCATTTTAAGTGTAAACTGGCACAACACTGAGTATAACTATATACATTACTTTATACTTATAACTTTATAATCTGTGTCTGCTTCAGACAAGTTTTATTTGGGGGAAGAGGAGAAATGGTTCTTTTGATAGTAAGAGCTGAAAAAATTAGTTGAATTAAAAAGAAACATTTTAAATTGAACTGGTGGAAAATTAACTAGTTAACTGTCTGATAACAAACAACCAATGTAAACAGACAGGGAGGAGCCTAGCCTGAAGGTAAACAGTGACCTGAACCGCTGCTGAACAAAACAGGTTTGTTGTTAACATGGGCGCGGATCGGCTGGCTTTTCATTTCCGCGTTCATGAGTGATGACATGAGTGATGACAGCTTATCAGATTACAGAGCTGGTTTATTCACACACACACTTGAAAAACCCAACTCGGTTCAGTTCTGTTGAAGATGAAGTTTCAACGAAGAATAAAAGAACCCAACATCCGGTGTGAACTGTTTTACCTCCAGCTCAGTGAGAACATGTTTCTCTATGTTGTTATAAACCTTCACAATCATTTCTCATGTTTCCTGCTTCGTCTGATGGAAACCAACATGTCTGTACAAAGTACTACGTTCAAACAGAACCTGTGATTTCTGAGTAAGATGAGACTTCACGTACCTGCTGTGGTGAAAGTCCACATGATGAGGATCCACACAACCAGAGACTTGAACACAGACATCTGTCTTTCATTCTGTGAGAACTGAATGTGGATCAATGGAAGAAGAGATGAGTTAACAGCTGGTTGGACTCATGACACCGAGTCAGTGCAGCTGAGGTTCAGACTCTGCAGAGTTCAGACTGTAGACTCACACACTCTAAGTTCCATTGTGGACATAATGCAAACTGAAAGTGACTCTGTGGAGTACTTACCCCACATGCTAGATAGATTCAATGGGGGAACACCTTTCCTCATAATACCTGAATCTACAGTTTTAAATAAAAGCGTAAAGTCCCAAAATGTCTTCAAATAAGTTTGAATAAGTTTTGCACACAGAAGTAATATCTGCAGAGTAACGACACGACTGACTGATGCTTTCTAGACAATAAGTTGAGTTTAGAGCTTTATAGTATTATGATTAAAACTTATTCTGTATCTTGTTTATATCATGGAAACAATATTCACCCACATTTAACCCTCATGGACAATACCTCTCCTTGAGGTTGTGGAACCTACTTGCACTCTTCTTGGTGAAACACATGAATAAACCAATGATGAGCAGTTTAACATGATGGTCGAGTCAAAGGACTTCAGCTGCTGTCTCAAACTTAATTGACCTATTTATTAATAAAGACCCCCAAACAAAACAATAAATGTGCACCTATCTGTTATTATAAGGAATAAAATAAAATATCCTTCGTGGACAAAGATCTTAAAGCTTCACCTGTTGTTTACATTCATCAGTCTTCAGTTACAGCGACGATTCAAGGGTTGGATCAATTAATTGAATGTGTATTTAAGTGACAATCAGCTCAGTCAAATAAAACCAATATCCTGTCTGTTTGAATTTATAGTGACGTGGAGAGTGCAACTAATATCTATATTTTCAAGATGTTTAAAGCTGCAAATGATGAAATATACTTTGTATGTCAGTATTGGTATATTAGTTGGTTTATTTCAAATAAGTAGATTAATTGGAGTCATTTGTGCAGACATGATGTGACTATAGCTTCTCAAAGAGTCACTGTCATTTACCAGAAAGCTTTTACTTTGAGCCAGCACATCAGCTAAGACATGAAATAATAGATCTGTCTCCAAAACCAAATTAAATATAATCTTTAAACCAATAATTTCGGTGTCCACGTTGAAAATAAATAAAAAGTCAGACATCTGGAACGATGGTGTTTTTAATTTCAACTCGGTATCAGAGGTACATATTTACTGAGTTCACGCAAATGATACCAGGCTACATGTATGTTCTTCACACGTCAGCACGATACACGGAGAACACTTAAATCCACACGACAACAGACATGCACAAACAAGGCGGTGACGGGGCGTCGGCGCCGGGGGCGAACCGCACCGACCGACCATCAGCCTCAACACAAAGAACCACAGATGGGTGATATCACTGATCCGATGGGGCCGGGGGGGTGAGGAGAGGAACCAGGGAAGATGGAGGAAGAAGAGGAGGAAGGAGGAGAAGAAGCAAAGGGGAAGAGAAGAGGAGAGCAGAGGGGCTAACATATTAAGACAAACCGTAACACTGAGCACCATAATATACAATAAATAATATTTTCAGTATTGACAATAAATATCAATTATCTAATAAATAACATTATTATCCCTTTATCAATTACATATATATATATATCCATAAATCTCACACTTTCCCCACAAATACTTTCTCTCTCACACGCACACACTTGTTTTCTTTTATTTCCATTCTTTCTAACGTACATTTTTGTCCAGTGTTACGAGAGCAATACTGCAGGGGGACGGGGGACACGGTGGTTTTAAAGGTGAAGCTTAGATGGCTGGGGGTGGGGGGGGGGGGGGGGGGGGGGTCACATGCAGACTCATATCTACAGCTGTAAACTCCCTCAGTCAACCCGTCCCTCCTTTATTCCTTTATAATCATCCTTCCTTCTCCTTGCACGTCTTTCCTTACCCATACTTCTCCCTTCCTTCTCTTTAATCAACAACCCCTCTTTGCCATAATCTTCTCTGGCCCCGTCTCTCTCTCCCTCCCTCCCTCCTTCACCCCCCCCCCCCTCTTTAAATGGGTCTATTTCAGGTCCCCGGCGTCTCCCTGGATGGTCTTCTTGATGCGGAGCAGCATCGTGGTCAGCCACTGGTCCAGACGAGACACCGAGTCGAAGTCCTTGACGGCCTCCGTGAACGCCTCGCAGTTCTGCTCCTCGTGGGCTTCTAGGAGTTTCTGATGCAACGGAATGGAAAGATTAATATTTTCCACCAACACAGAGGAGTGACAGAGTTTTTTATGAAGAGGCAGATGACCTCGATAAGGTTGATGACGCGCTTAACTCAAAAACGTTTTTCCATATTAACAAAGACATGTGACTGTTTTCGATAATGTTTCTTTAAAAACCTTTTGCCAACTTCTTTTAATCATCAGTTTTCAGGTATTAAAACATTGGTGTTATGCATGTGTGTGTATCTGTGTTTATACAGGTTTATTTATTTAACATGCATGTTTCTTATTTCCTTATATAAATCACTGTCTAATTTATGCAGCATTATAAAAGTTAACATTATATTTGAATTACACAGTAGCAGAAATAATCCCTCACACGATGCACAGGCAGAATTGGAAGTTACATAAAATAAGCACTGTTTTTGTGATTAAAAGTTTTATGGGGATTTCAATGAATCAACAATCTTCCCCTGATATAGTCAAGTGGAGATTTGAACTGAACGTGTTTGTGTTTAGAAAGTGAGAAATTAAGAGAAACAGATAAATACGGCGGAGCAGCTCAGTGAAGCTAAATTTACTTTAGTAGATTTTAAGAACATGGACCTGAGAGACAGACTCAACATGATGACAACAGATCTGAAACAACAGGTACCTTTAACAGTTTGAGCTCTCTGGAGTCTGAGAAAGCTGGAAACATCTCCTCGTATCTCTCAAGGGCCAACTGAAACACACAAGAGCACAAGGAATCAGTCACTAAGATCACCATGCAGGTCTGATAGGTACTTTGATCACAGTACAACATATCAATGTGTGTGTGTGTGTGTGTGAGTGTGTATGTGTGTGTGTGTGTGTGTGTGTGTGTGTGTGTGTGTTACCTTGGCATTCAGTTCGTCCACTATGAAGTGACACAGCGAGGCCTTGAAGAAATACTCTTTAGCGTTGTACTTCAACAAAGGATTGTCCATGGTGTTCATAGCAACCTGAAACACAGACACAAGCATGCACACACAAACACACACACACACACACAAACACACAAACACACACACACAAACACAGACACACACGCACACAATTATGTTAATGATCGATTGAATTATGGTGATGCACCTTATATCTGCACATCTTCCAGGTTTGACCTGAATCTTTTATATTATAGTACTGTGTGTGACTGTGTGTTACTGTGTGTGACTGTGTGTGTCTGTGTGTGTGTCTGCTTATGTATGTGTACATTTTATTGTTGTTTAGATGTGTGTCATTGTTTTGCACGTTCTATCCACGCCTTCAAATAAACTCTACTATAAATAACAGTTTATACAACAAGTAACACTATTGTTATTACTATAACTACACTACAAAGTATAATATAGGTATATACACAATAACTGAATAATATAAGAGTGACTGCAGCTGTTACCTGTTCGTAGATTTCGATAGCTTTGGGGTACTGCTCCAGCTGAGCGCTGTAGTGTCCGACCTTCAGGAGACATTTGTTGGCTGAGCTGAAACAAACACAGACAAAGAAACACAAGGTTCAACGAGTTGATTTCTATCGTCAACACCTCGGAGTCAAAACTTTTATTTAATTATTATAATTATATAAATCATGTGAATGAGTTGAAGTTGGATTCATTAATCAATATATCACAGCAGAGCAAATAATCTCAACAGTATGTAAAGCTTCAAGTGACGTCCAAATGTATTTATCGGTTTTAGATGATGTGATGGTGACATGATCTGAAAACAGGCATCAGACTGCCATTTGTATTTTATTTTGAATGTTGCTGTGATTTAAACTTCTCAAGCACATTTAAAAATATAGAGGTGTCTATATGCACCTTATTTTATATCTTCTCTGTCAAGTTTGCCTTTTGGAATCATTCTCTCCTGCTTCTAATAGTTTGCTGATCACATCTTCTTGAGGAATAATCTTGTATTTCCTTTATAGAATATGTCATTCAACAGACAACACGGAGTCAGAATCATCTGGAAGATTAATTTAATTAGGAAAATGCTGAATAAACAACTGAGTCAACGTTCGCTGCCATTTTGTTTGTGTCTGGCTTGGGAAATAGAATCGGTTGGAGCTGGTTGTGGTTTTACGACATGTGTCTATTGTGTGTGTTTTAATTATGAACACAATTTACCTGTTAGATTCTTCTCCCTTGTAGTAATCTGCTGCCTGCTCATAGTGAGCAATGCCCTGAAAACACACACACACAAGAGTGTAACACACAGTGTGTAACAGTAAAAGATGTTTACATTTTTTTTACGTTGAGCTTCACTTTACCTTTTCAATATCAACCAGCTCAGATTCGTAAACCTCCGCTATAGTGATGTGATGTTTGGCTGCGATGGTGAAACGACCCTGAAAAACACACACACACACAGGGAATAAGGTCAGAGGTCAGAGGTCAGAGGTCAGAGGTCGAAGGTCGGAGGCAGCAGCTGGACGCTGGAGGCTGAACTCACCATGTCGGTGTAGATGTCGATGGCCTGGTTTAAACAGTTGATGGCCTCTGGAAACAGAAGATAAGACGTTTGAATGTCTGTTACGAGGAAACTTGTCTGGAGCTGAAGCTGAGTTCAATGAGTCAAATTAAAGTCTTCACTCTCAGCCCCCCCCCCCCCCCCCGTGAGTGTTTCATTAACCTCGTCACGGGGGAGGCTTCAGATCCGATGAAACATAACCCACATTTCAATTTTCCTCCAGCAAATCGGAGCCTCAGTTTAATCCTGAAAGAAACACCTCCTCTGGGTCCCGACTCTGTCTGAGAAGCTCTCACCTCGTGTGAGAATTAAAAAGACCTGCACTGAGTCACACTGTAGAGAAACACGGACGCAGCGTTTCTGAGTGCACAGTGTGTTTGTGTGTGTTGTGTGTGTGTGTCAGTAACACACTGGAGGTATGACTAATCAATAATCTGATGGATCGATGCCTCCCAAGATGACGAGGCAGGAATCACCAAAGCTGATTCGCCAACTTTCAGATTCTCTCACAAAATCTGTTCTGTGTCCAGTGGTGAAAAGTAACTAAGGTCATACTGTTTACTCAGATACTTGTACTTTAACTTGTGTATTTCTACCTCATGCTGTGTATATTTCAGAGGGAAACATCGTACTTTTGAATCCGACACGTTTGTTTTACCTGCAGTGCTCACTCACCCTGGGGGTCGGCCTTCTTGTAGGCGTTGCCGGCATCGACGAAGCTGGTGGCAGAGTCCAGTTTGTTCTGGAGCTGCATGTGGAGCCGGGCGGCCTGACAGAACGCATTGCCTGCAGCTACACACACACAGACACACACAGACACGCACAGTCTTTAACAAATGCAAATCAAATCCAAATTCTGTCTCTCCAGCTGCTCTACATATACCTTTGACCAAACATTCCTCATTCTTTCTATTTCACTGTTCACTATGACTGTTTTTTTCTGATTCCACAGCAGAAGGCCGTCAACACACACATCTGGAAACATGATCACAGATAAGCGATGCTCGGTGAGAGCTATTATTGGCACAGCTGGATCACACGCTGGTTCCTGCAGCCGTCGCTGTGTCACTTTGTTTTTACAGTCACTGTGTGTTTCTAAAGCTCTGACTGCTGAACATGGTCATAACATGTTCCCTGTGAGCTGGTGAATCATTTATACTCTGATAAGTGTGTGTGTGTGTGTGTGTGTCACCTACCACTCCAGTTCTTTGCCATCTTAAACATGTTGGCTGCTCTGGCGTACATTTCACAAGCATCCTCCACCTTGTGGTTCCCCCTGTAACACACAATAACATCATTTAGTTCTGTGACATCACAGACCAACAACCCACCGAGCCACTGGACGACCCTGAATGAATTTAACTTGAGGCGGAGGCTCATTAAAAAAACATGGTGTTGAAAAACCTGTGGTGAAAAACAGATGTGACCCATTTTAGGTTTGAGGACATTCTCTGCTTATGGAAAACCTGCGTGTGTATAATCTATAACACAGAAGTTTATATGATGAGGATTTCAAGATGTGGGAAAAGACGAGATGAGAGGAAGAAGAAGATTTTACATCTGATAATGTTTCATAATATTAAGGTTTGAGATTTGAAGCATTAGTCAGCATTACTCAAGGATCAATTAAAGTTAAGAGTAATAGATTACACTGACATGCAACTTCTGTGTGCTTGTTATATAATCATCACAGCTGATTTAATATATCATAAAATAGACTCTTCTTTGAGTTTATACATTCATTTATAAATGATTTAGATTTTTACTGTTTATTTTTATTTATTTCTGTTTTCTTCTCAAGTAAAAAGCTGTACAAATTCTTCATACATTATTTAAATGATTATCAAAATACTTATATTTTAAATTGAAAAGTCAATTTATGGAATCTCTAAATTGACTCTTAAATCATTTTTTAGCTCAATTTTGAAATATTGATTCTTCCTTTGATATATTTTTGATTGATTTTAAATGCTGCACATTGTGTGTGCTTTCATTAAGTTAATCTTTAATTTCCATTTATGCAACATTCATATAAATATATAAAATATGTTACTGTTGTACGACATTATGATGAAGTCAACTGGATCATTCTATCCGTCCTAATTTGTTTCCAAACATCCCCCTCCCACACACACAAACACACACTCACACACGCACACACGCGCACACACACACACACACACACACAAACAGACACACACGCACACGCGCACACGCACACGCACACACGCAGCCCCCGCATCACCAGCGACTGTTTTCTTCGCACCGTGTCTCACTGCGCTGCACTGCCCGCCTCCCCGCAGCCCTGGCGCGGCCTCACGCTGCAGCTCAGCCCCCTCACATCCCGCAGGATCCCGCATCACCACGTTCACATCAGTGTTGCGTGACAGGGCACGACACGCAGGCCACGACACGCAACACACATACATTCAGATTTATCGGCCACAGGCAGAATGATAATCCTGAGAACAGTCTTCAGAAGGACATAATGTCACCGCACGAATATAATAGAAATAATATAAATATAAAAATAAAGAATTCTAACAGAGCAACATTTGAAGCGTGCAGCTGATCGCTGGATGCTGCAGACACACGAGGAGGATTTCTGTGTTTTAGTCGGAGCAGAGAAGCGGCAGCAGAGTGACGGGCCCTGCAGGAATCCCTCCCCCACCGGAGAGAGGCAGAGGCGGGTAAACACAGACAGAATGACAGCGGCCTTTACCCGAACATTCCTCCCAGGAACGATCCGGAATTTTTGACCTTCTTGTCGGCTTCAGCCATCAGCTGCATGGCCTCCTTCTCTTTGCCGGAGTTGTCCATGACGAGCCGGGGTCTGCCGCTGGAGGAGGTACGGGAGAAAACAGGCCGAGGATCCGCAGTGGAGAGAGGAGAGAGGAGAGAGGAGGAGGTGGTGGAGGAGGAGGAAGAGGAGGATGATGATGATGTCTGGTGCTGATGCTGAGAGGCTGCGGCTCTTCTTCTACAGAGAGAGAGACAGAGAGAGAGAGAGAGAGAGAGAGCGAGAGAGAGAGGGAGAGAGGGAGCTCATCTGCAGCTCGATGTCTCCACGTGCTGGACAGGAGAGAGAAGTGCAGGTGAAGAATAAATACAAATTAAATCAAGATTAAAGGGATAATTCACCCACTCATGTAATTTCACTCATTATCTCCTCAGCCCATGATGGAGGGTGGTGAAGTGTTTGAGTCCACAAAACACTTCTGTAGTCACTCCTTTAACAGAATGTTTTAAATCAATATTATAGTTTATAGAGCTTTTACACGTTAATATGAGTAGTGACATTTCTATGAATAATATAACATTTATTATTCAGCTCTCTGTCCTTTTTTTCATAACGTTTAAAGATGATGTTAGCAACCTGGTTTTCATGGTTTCGACTCGTTTGAGTTCATGTCTTTAACATGTTTTCTTTTTCTTTTTCCTTCAAACTGGTTATGTTCTTATCCCAGTTTGTTACTGAGCAGTTTTCCCTGAAAGTGAGTGAATGGACTAAGAAAGAAGCTGGTGCACATCTGGAGCTGGATCCAGGAGTTAGTCTTCTGTCTCTAACATTGTGAGATGGGCTATTTTTATTTTTTTTACATTTGTGTTAATCTCTCGGGGAAGGAGTCATGGCTCATGATGAATAAAAGGCCTGGTACTAATGAGTCAAGAAAAATAGGCACAAATAGTTTGACACCCTTCAGGCAGAAAGTTCCTCCTGCAGTTCCATTGTGTGTTTCCCTGTATTAAGAGAAGCTGACAGCAGGAGAAGCCTCCTCCTCCACACTCCTCCTGCCTGACAGACACACTTCATTGTCTCTGTGTGAAAACCCACATCCTCCAAACACACAGCAAAGAGAACAAACTGTGGGTTCCTCACGATGCGGCTGACAACACTAATCACACGTTAGACTCAAACTCCCAGACTCCTCCTCGTCTCCTTCTGCCTCACATCTTCCCACACTGAGCTCTCAGGACTTGGATCTTAGAGGAACATCAACGGATAAAGTTTAATTCTTAGGTCAAATAGTTTTAATAGTCGTTCAGCATTCAGCAAAACCAAGAAACAGTTGAACAATTTGTGGAGAAATCCAAGACAATAAAAGCATGCTCAGTTTAATCACTGAAGCTGGGGTGCATTCAACAAGACGTCTTCTAAACGGGTAATTTAGAGAATGATGAGGTTCTTTAAGGTTAATATTAATAGTTTTACAGCTGAGTCATTGTGTTGGGGTGTAAGTTAACGTTTTAAACGAGGACAGGTCCAGATAAATAAGGTTCTCTGAAAAAAAGATTGTTGAACGCAGCTCGAGCTTCAGGTGTTTTAGTCCAGAGGAAAAACAAAAACATGGAAAAAGTTCCAACAGGTAATTTTCTGGCAGATCAATTTACAAAGAGGGAGGAGCTCCATTCAATCCATTTGAAAGTTTCTTACAAAAAAGCCGACTCATTTCATTCTGAAACAGTTTTATAAATGATGCTCTTGTTGCTTTATGATCCTCAATATAACAATAAATAAACAAACATCCACCGGAGAGATAATTATGTGTAGAAACACCTTTCACATCAAAATGAATAAATCATGCAGAGGCTGCTTCACATCGAACATGAGAACCAAGAGTCCCAGGGAACGTTTGGGATGTTGCTGCTACTGGTTGGAAAACAAATAAAAAAATTATTAATATGGACAAAACCAAATATTTAGTCATGAAAACTGTGCAAATCCTCAAATTTGTCCTAAACATAGTGGAAGTGAAAGTCTGACGATGCATAAATCCATGAAAGTCTAACTGGCATGCTATGATACATTTATATATAATTTCAATAACTTAACAGAATCTTCCACTGAGATCATTGTTCTTATCAAATCTCAGCAATAAATAAATAAATAAATAAAGTGCATAATCAAACTAGCGAGGACATAATAATCGATCCTGGAGATATTTTACCAGAAATCTTGAAAAATTGATCTTGTAAAATCGTTTCCTCGCTCCAACGTACTCGCATAATTATTGTGAATATGACTCATTATGTGGATGTGAATGAAGAATCAAACCCAAGGTAGAGTACAAAAAAAATCAAAATACAGAAAAAATAAGTACAGGGCTGGATAATGTCGTTTGGAAATAGAACATGACATTAGATTTATTGATGCAGCATAAAACCATGAAAATAAAATCAACAAATACATATAAAAATCTCCTCTGAAAAACACTGTCTATGTGTGTATGGTTGAGTGTTGTTATCATAAAATGTGCATAATTTCTAATTTCTCATACAATTAAGAATATAAAGTATCCATATTATTTACGTGCAACAATATTTGAAATTGAATCTTATCTTTTCATTTTTACCGAACGAGCAGCGTGTGCTCCGCCCTCACTACCGCTGCCGAGGTGCCGTTGAGCAAAACCACGGCTCCATCAGACTGTGGTTGTACTGGGCGGCTTCCAAATATGAAAACAATTTGTGAGAACATTGCCAGTAATGCTAAATAAATAAATAATAACAACAATAGAATACAGCCGTGCTACTGGTTTAGACGACCACGTATTATTAGTGACTATTAATAAAGTAAAACGTGTAGTTTGGATATGTAGCGATTATTTAACATTTTATATGTAAACAAAAAAGAGGGGAAACAGTAAGGATGTTTGCTCACTGATCCTAGAATGTAGATAGACAGAAAGAGAAATAGAAACATAGATAGATAGATAGATAGATAGATAGATAGATAGATGGATAGATAGGTAGGTAGGTAGGTAGGTAGGTAGGTAGGTAGGTAGGTAGATAGATAGATAGAAAGATAGAAAGATAGATGGATAGAGGGATAGATAGATAGATAGATAGATAGATAGATAGATAGATAGATAGGTAGGTAGGTAGGTAGGTAGGTAGGTAGATAGATAGATAGATAGATAGATAGATAGATAGATAGATAGATAGATAGATAGATAGATAGATAGATAGGTAGGTAGGTAGGTAGGTAGGTAGGTAGGTAGATAGATAGATAGAAAGATAGAAAGATAGATGGATAGAGGGATAGATAGATAGATAGATAGATAGATAGATAGATAGATAGATAGGTAGGTAGGTAGGTAGGTAGGTAGGTAGGTAGATAGATAGATAGATAGATAGATAGATAGATAGATAGATAGATAGATAGATAGGTAGGTAGGTAGGTAGGTAGATAGATAGATAGATAGAAAGATAGAAAGATAGATGGATAGAGGGATAGATAGATAGATAGATAGATATATAGATAGATAGATAGATAGATAGATAGATAGATATGGTTGTCATGCAGTACAAACCATTGGATTTCAGTTGTCTATCAAAGTAAGACTAGATGGATTCTGATGAGAAGCAGACAGAGTGCATGCGAGGAAGGAAATAAAATAACGGGTTTGGGTTCTTCCATGAAAAAGAAGTGTAACAGTCTCTTTCATCTGGATTTCTCCTCCTGGTTTCCTCCCTCCCTCCCTCCCGGCTGTCATCCACTCCTCATGTCGCCTCCTCTTCAGTCCTCCTCTGACAGGGCCTCGTGAGGGGTCGACGGCCGGGACTTGCTGTGACCTCTGACCTCCGTCTTCCTGTCCTGCAGGAAGTCTCGAATCTCTCCCGGCAAACGCTGGAACTTCTCCTGGAACTCGGCCTCCACGTTGCCCTGCAGCTGGAGAGAGAGAGACGAGAGGACGGTGGTAAACACAGGAGGGAGAATAAGAGAGGCTCCGGTTTGGCTGCCAGGGGGCGTTACATCATTCCAGCGCTCTGACGTCTGATGCTGAGCTGTGTGGGCGTGGAGCCACGAGCAGCAGCAGCAGCTCAGAGCCGCGTGCAGGAGACGCTTCTTGCTGTGTAATGGAATTAAAGTGTGAACTATTCACAGCAGTAGGTGGTTCAGGACGACTACTGAACTTCAGAAGCAGGAAATGAGGGGAAGTTAGACACAGGAATTCCAATGTGTGTTTTACCTTTGGCTTCAGGTCTTGAATCTCCTGCAGGAGCTCGTTGTGTTGCTCCACCAGCTGATCGTGACGCTTGGTCTGAGTCTCCTCCAGCTGGAGACAGACGAGGAGGACAGACAGACGAGGAGGACAGACAGACGAGGAGGACAGACAGACGAGGAGGACAGACAGACGAGGAGGACAGAGAGACGAGGAGGACAGACAGACGAGGAGGACAGAGAGACGAGGAGGACAGACAGACGAGGAGGACAGACAGACGAGGAGGACAGACAGACGAGGAGGACAGAAAACCATCAGGACCACTGCTGATTGGATTTTACATTTTGAGAATAAAGTCAAAATGTCGAGCATAATGTGAAATTTCAAGATTATAGTTGAAATTTAGTTTTAAGAATATATCAAATAGTAATGTTTGCAAAAATGACTCGTTGATTTTGCTTTCGAGAAAAAACAATAAATATTCTTTCTTCTGGAAATTTTCTCCCATTTTATTCTTGAAAATGCAAAGAAATATTTTGACTTTGACTTGACCCTCGACATTTTGACTTAGTTCTAGTAATATTGACTTTAATCTTGATATCTTGACCTTATCCATTTTCCCTCAATGCCAAATCTATTCTCGGAAATTTTGACTTTAGCCATGAAATTCAAAATTAATAATAATAATACATTTTATTTATAAGGCGCCTTTCAAGATACTCAAGGTCGCCGTACAACAGTCAACAATACAATTAATTCAAATTTTTAAAATGCACAAAGCAGAGCAGCAGCAGAACAACAACTTCAGCAGACAGGAACATTAAAAGTTATACGCCTGCCTGAACAGGTGGGTTTTGATGCAAGATTTAAAAAGAGTGATTGAATTTGGGTCAATGTTCCTGATGTCCGGGGGCAGGGAGAAAATTGTTTCTTCCTCTGATTTAGCTAGATTTTACATTTCTACTTAATTCTCAGCTTGCAAAAACTAAACATGCTCTATTTCCCCCCGTTTGCCTCTAGACTCTAATTCTCCTCCGTACATGAAGCATTTTATCGTTGTAGAGACACACAGCTACAGGGAGACAGGGAGATGGAGTTATATCCATAAAATCTTAATTTGGCCCCATAAAGAATTAGTTTAACCCAGATCCATCCCCCTCCACTCACCCGCTTTATGTTCTGGACGACTTCATTGACGTAGGACTTATTGATCTCCATCTTCTCCCTGGGAAAACAGACAGAAGAGTTCAGCTCCGTTTACATTCGACTGAAACTGATTAAACTAGCTGCATGAAGTAGATTCTGGAGTCGAGGAGGAAGGTGGATGAATATCTGTGTGTTTATGGATCATACTCCTCAGCCAGATGTTTCTCTTTGGTCTTCGCCTGGTTGATCTTCTCTGTTCTCCTTCGATCCATCTGTCGCTTCAGCTCCTTTTTCTCCCTGAAGCAGCAGGAGAAACGTTACAGCTCAAGATGGAGGAGAACGACCGGCCATCAAGTTTTCCTTCAATATAAAGTCGCCGGAACCGAACAATATAGAAAAGATTAATTCAAGTTGTGTGTATTTGTTTGTAGGTTTGTTTTCCTTTCATTAAGATTTACTTATTTATAAAAACTGTGAAATATCAAAGCTTGATTACAGTTCTTTGTCATAACAACATCTTATGAATCATTGATAATTCTAAACTCTGAAATCATCTGAAATGTTCGTTGTACACTGATCATATTTTACTTCATGTAAAATCTTAATCATACAAGTATTCAAATCAAATAAAAAGTACAGTATTGTTTGGGATTCAACTTTGAATTATTATGCAGCAGAAGTAGAAAGTGATTTTTTGTGATTCCCCACACACTTCAGTCACAGATGTTTTTCTTACTTGTCACAGATGTCTTTGAGTTTCTTCATCTGGCCGTTGTGACTCTCCTCGGCCAAACTGCTGAGTCGCTCCGTCAGCTGGAGGAAACACAAACGAGAAAAAACACGTTACTACAAAATACTAAAGTCATCTTTCAAACCAGGGATTTGATTGTAATCAAAAGCGTAGAAGAGAGTTTTCTGTTATAATCTGTTGATTAGTGATTATGGAGGAGCAGATGAGCTGTGGTCAGGGTTGGGGGGGGGGGGGGGGACCTTACCGTTTTGATGTGTTCTCTCTGCAGGTACTTCTGACTGTAGTACTGCTCCTGCCTCAGAGCCAGAAGCTGCTGCTGCTGCTCGTCTCTCAGCTGCTGCAGACGCTCGTCCTTCTCGCTGTCCGAGCCCCTGATGAAAACAGACACACACACAGTGACACACGGGGAAAAGTGCAGATCTCCTCCTGAATTGAAATCACACAATGACGCTGGATGTGTCCTGTGAGTTTCTCAGTGACACTCGGCGACCCACCGGCTCCTGCTGCACTGCCGGGCTGTCTTCTTGTACTTGTTGCTGAACTCTCGCAGCAGCTCGGAGGTTTTCTTCTGGTGTCTCCTCACCAGCTCCTTCAGCTCTTTGAACTGACGTCTCTGATCCTTCTGATAAACCTTGGACTGCTGCAGACCGTCCACGCTGCACACTGGGACGTCTGGAACCACCAGTGTGCAAACGGAATATTAATAGATTAGTATTTTTAGAATTACTTTAAACTCTGGCTTCTTCCACTGGAGTTGTTTTTGCTACTTCTGTAACTGAGAGGTTTTGTTAATATCGTTTATTCTGTCATTATTAAGTTTTAGGTTCTTGAAAGCCCACCTGGCAATAAATGCATTTCTGATTCTGATGATTTTAAAACAACATTTAAATTATGTTTAATATACCAGGAATAACTGATTGATTAACTTCATATAAGTATATTAATAAAAAGCATAATGCTGACCTATCAAAACACTGGAAACCAGGTCTTCACTCTTGGCTGCTGGTTTCGCTGCATCTGAAATACAGAGAAGAAGGAAACAAAAGTCAAAAACTTTCAGACTAAACTTCAAAAATCGATGAATTCACTCAATGAACATGTAAGAGTCCGTGTTCGAACAGGCGGACGCTACCCGACGTAGCTGCTTGCTGATTGGCTGCAGAGGCTTTGGGAGTCATGGCAGCTGGGGGGTGTCCAGTAGGACCGGAGGCGGGGCTGAGTCCATTTTCCAGTGGAGCTGATTTCAAGTCGTTTTTCCGCTCGGCGCCGGCGTCAGCTTCGTCCTGATGAACGAGACCAGCATGAATTATAGATCTGACTTTAAACGTTCAGTGTGTAGAATGCAGTGACATCTAGTGGTGAAGTGTCATGTTGCAGCTGAATACTGCTAGAAACTGTAGAAACAATAGAAACTGCAGTAACAGTAGAAACAGTAGAACCAGCAGAAACAGCAGAACCAGTAGAACCAGTAGTGACCTCGGTCTGTGTGTCCTCCTCCTCGTCCTCCAGCGTCAGAGCCGCCAGCTGCTTGGACCTCTGCTCCAGGAGGTTGACGTATCGGATGGGGTTGGAAAGAGCCTCGATCACATCTGGACAAGAAATATGAAGAAACACACAAATACAAAATGTCTCCAACAATTTGAAGCCAAATTATCCCGGAGAGGTTTTTCTTGGGACCAGCATTCGTACCGGCGAATGTGTCTGGGACGTAGTCTTTGACTTCGATGTAGACGAACACAGCCGGTAGAATCAGAGGCTGGTTCTTCTCGTTCCTCAAGCCGATGTAACGATAACCTGAAAAAAACACGAACACAGTCGGACGTGACCTTCGTTTGAATCACTCAGGCTCAACACTGACCTTCAGGAAAATGACAAGAGAGGAGGAGGAGACGTTCACAGCAAACATCTCTCAGGCACATCATGTAATTGCGACAGGCTCAAGTAGAAATCACCAGTTCTTCCATTTCAAAGTGCTGAATGACATTCTTGAAAGCAGCGGCGTATCTGAGCAAAGCTGTTTGAAATGGGTTTCTCACATCGGTGGGAGACAGGAGGCGTCTCCCAGGAGAGAAGACGGTGATTCACTGAATAATGTGAGGGATTCATCAGTCGACGCAGGAAGAGAAACATGTTCATCTTTCAAATTCAGGGATTAAAGTAATAATGAGGAAAGAATTAATCAGTTGTTCGTCTCTGTTCTTCTTTTGGACGTCATGATTTGATGGTTTGTCTCAGTGGGAAAGTTTGATTAGTTTCTAGGGAAATAAATGGAAATGGTTTCTCTCACATTGTCAGAGAAAGTGGAAAAACAAAATCCTGGATCTGTCCCCTGATCTGGATCCAGACTCAAATTGAACGAGTTCCTCCCTGACCTGATTTAAATCCTTTATTTTAAATCTTGCTTTCAAACCAACAAACCAACCAATAAACAAATGGACAGAGGTGAAAAGAACCGTCTTCCTCACTTTTCTATTAGTTGGTTTAATTTAGTTTTTAAAGGTGCTATGGAAATAGGGTTTATCGTTATTATTCAAATTTAAAACACTTAAAAGTAAAGTACCTGGTCTTATCGCCGACGCTGGAATAATCCGATGACCGATGAACTTTCCTCCTTCTTCAAAAGCAGCGATTCTCAGCGAGGCCAGAGTGGGAAGAATCACCTGTGAGCGAGTGGAGGTCAGAGAGAGGTTAAGAGACAGATCAGATTTGTGTTTCCACTCGTTTCCTCCCTCTCGTTTTTCTCCGTGTCACCTTCTTGAAGACGATCGGCTCCTCGTCCCACACCGGGTTGATGGCGTTGTTGTTCTGGGAGGTTTTGGTCTTCAGCGCCTTCCTCCTGGTGTCGGCGGGGAGGCCGAACATGTCCACCTCCACGTACACCCCCACCCGCCGCTCCGTCAGGAACTGGCCTGAGATCACCTGCAGGAGAAGCAGAGACGTGGACGAAGACAAAGTTCAAATACACACATATTTACTAACAACAGTTTTTAGACTATTTACATATAAATTGTTACTATATTTTATATTTCCTCCTCTTTATATCGTGTGTTTACTTATTTACAACGTTTTTAATTGATGTTTTCAACCCACAGTGGAGCTAACTCTGGATTATCTCATATTAACGTGAGGGCTCTAAGGACTCTGCAGGTCTTGTACCTTCACGGAGAGCGTGTTGGCCACGATGCCGTCCACCGTGTTTTCTGTGAACGGGTCAAAGTGTTTGTCCGGTCGTCTCATGAACTCCGGCTTCAGTCTGTAGCCGCTGCGCCCGTTGTACTCAAACATGAAGAGGTTCAGCTGCGTGGACAAATCTGGAAGAGAAAGCTCCTGAATATTATAGATACTGAATCTCTGTTAATTCATTATCCAGGACGTTTTAATTTACTTTGTATTAAAAGCACATCGTGTTTTACCGATGGTTTGGTAGTTGAGCGCCACCAGCTGACATCCAGCGTTCCAGAAGAGCTGAGGCATAAAGTTTGACGAGTCCACTCTGGTTCCTTTGGGGTAAATGCGACTGAGCTGGGTCTTATTATATCTGGTTAGTGTAAAGTTGAGGACATTTGGTTTGAGTTGGTTCAAACATTTCCTTGTCACTGATCATGAGAACATTAATTTGATTTCAGGGGGAGCATGTGTTTATTTGTGTGTAGATGTGTTATGCTGCTTCACACTCGAGGGGTTTTCAAAGATAACGATGAATTAAACATTCAGACTGGAAGTTGCTTAGTGACCGAGAAAAACATCAGAAGACGGAAAAGAGGAGAAAGTGTGGAGGCAGTTGCCAAGGATACTCCACAAACTCCACTGGTGACTTGGTGAGATGCTCCAAAGCTTTGGTCTCCACAAAGGACGACATGTGGTAACAGCGGGCTGCCTCTGCACACACACACACACACACACACAGTCACAGACACACACATTTCTGAGCAATTATTTCCGTTACGACATGACTCCAGCTCCCACTCGAGACGTTAACTCTGTGCGCCTCGTGCTGCAACATGTCCAAACATTTTTCTCATCATCTTTTTCAGCTCTATCGTTAACCCCTTACTGCCTGAATTAATTTCCAATTATATAAAAAAATATATTATTTGTGTTTTGGGCTTTCATACAGATGCTAAATTAAGTGGAGATTGTTAATTTCAATAAAGCATTTACAATAGATATAAATGTAGGTATGAGGCAAATTAGCGACATTAGGCATAATGGGGCATAATCTTAATTTAACAAATTTTGGTATGTAAATTATTATATTGATGCTGCTTTTGCTTTAAAATGAATAACAATATATGTTTTCTGTACAGTCATTGCTATTCCATGATCACAGTATTTTAAATACAGCTTAACACCTCAAAATAACTTTGCTGAACAGTCCAAAGGGGCTAGTATGTATTTTCCAGTCCAACCACTAGATGGCGGCAGAGTTCTTCCAATTCCTTCCTTGGTATGTGTAGTATTTGCACCATCAGGCACAATCGTCACCTTGGCGGCATTAAGACCGGATTGGGGTTTGAGGCAAATTTGCGACATTCGTCCACAAGAGGTTAAAACTCTTCATTATTATCCTGAAGATGAAATGTGGAGGCCTGCACAGACCGCTACAACAAGAACCTGTTTGCAGGGGAAAGGGAAACAGATGCAGCGAGGAAACCGTCGGGTTCCGATCGGCTTCACTTACTCTTGGATGCTTCGAAGGAGTTGAACTTGGTCGGCTGGACGTAGTTTACCAGAGTTGACATCTCCTCCGTAGCCACCGCCTCGCGCTCTGCCGAGCCCTGAAACAGACGACGGCAGGAGTGAGGTGTGAGCTCATGGATTCCTTCGTGGTCAGACGTGTCATGGAGTCATGATGGACGCATCGTTTCCACATGGAAATGAACCGGGTGAAGGTTTGAGTCAGATTCACCAGACGAACATGTTTCAATGTCTTGGGCCTGAAATCCAACATATTGAAGCCAAGAGTTTTCAGCACAAACATGAAATAGTAAAAACAGATGAGTACACAGCAACCCAGTTCCAACAATACACACACACACGCACACACACACACACACACACACACACACACACACACACACACACACACACACACACACAGTCACACACACACACACACACACACACACACACACACAACTTTGAACACAAACACGCCCTAACCTACTCTCACATCAGAGGTTTCTGTTGAGTTCCTTGCTTTCCTTGTTATTATCATTATTTATCAGTTATGATCGTTCATTCTCTTCTGTCTGACTATCAGAAGGTATCCCTCAAATACGTATCAATCGATGTCCGTTACATGTTGTGGTTCGGGTCTGGCCCAAGAAGTGACCCATTCACTTTTGGTGCAGATCCAGGATCTTATTTCTTTCACTTTCTTTAACATTGTGAGATAATTTTCCTCAGAATAATTTGTGCAAATCAGGCACATTTAGACAAATGATGCATTTTGATTTAATTGAATGTTTAGTGTGAGTTGTCTGTTCGATATCTGTTTGTGTGTCCTTGTTCTTCTTCATGTGCATTGACACACTTTCACTAACTGGTTGGGTTTTACCAGATGTTTTTCCCACTGTATTTATAAATTGTAAAGATGAACTTAATATAGACCCAGTGACTCAAGCTGTGGTCATGACGATCACTAAAGAAAAAGACAACAAGAAGAACAGTTCACATTAATAACAAACAACAACAATGACAACACTGCAGAGGAAACAGCAACAATAAAACTCATGTGACAACAACGAGAGTAAATAACAAGTTCGACGATGGCGTGAGGAACAAACAATGAAAGTAAACATCATAAACAAACGTCAACAAATGGCGACGAGCGGTGAGAGTGCGGCCACGGCCCCTCGGCTCCGTGTGATGTCACCACTGACCTTTTTACCCTCATCATCTTCGTCATCATCGTCTTCCTCACTCTCAGCCTCCATCTCTGTTAAAATCAAAGTTACACACGTCTTCATCCTGCTCGACTCTTCATCGCCTCATCTGATTCCAGGCAAAACGTCAAAGAGTCAATGAGCCTCAGTCACCAAATATCTCAAAGAAATTAATATAAACTAAACCAGTTTTCTGCAAATAAAACACTTTAGGGCTAGACATTTACATTCACTTTCAAGAAATGTGATCTGGAAATTCATGAAACTGTCGACCAGTGAAATCTAAACCTGAGTCACACACGACAGACTCACATTTGTGCAGCAGTTGTTATTCAGCGAACAGAAACCTGTGTTTTTTGTAAACAAGCCGCTGCTTTAACTTCTCTGCAGGTGATTATTCAGCCCACTCAGGAATCCACAGTGTGTGTGTGTGTGTGGTTGTGTGTGTGCGTGTCTGTGTGTGCACGTCAGAGCAGCTGCCAGTCTGATCTTTGTGTTCGAGGCCAGGCTCTGAGTCCCAGACCTGTTTTCTAGGATTTGCACGTCAGGCATGTCAATAAGGATTCTCTGATTTCCCTCTGCACTGCCGTGTAATTGCTGTTCTTAGCTGTCCACCTCTTCTGGGATGTCCTGCTCATTACTGACACGTCCCTGATGAGGGGCGGACCACGGAAGAGCAAAATCCAACGTGAGCAGATCTGACACCGTGGCCGAAGTCAGGATGCACACACACACACACACACACACACAAACACACACACATTCAGACTAGATAAATAACAGGGGGCGGACGGTGGAGACGGAAATCAGAAGATAGGAAGTGATGCTCCCAGAAACCTCCCAGGTGCACAACAAGAAACGACTCCTGGGCGGTAAAACAAGTTTATGGGAACATGAACTTGTGCTTGGACATTCTTCAGAAATTCTATTTGAATTATGTGAATTCCCAAAAACTAATTTAATAAATGCCTATGACTTTTAAGAGGACAGATTCAGGTGGATTATTATTTCATTTAAACATCACTTTCCTCAAACTGTCCGTTGCTGCAGCTCCTCTTTTCTTTTGGTTCTTGTTTATATCAAATAATCTCAACTTCCTGTGTCTCTATAATCTGTCGTCCTCCTCGTCTACACGTGTCAACACTTTGAAGAACTCGGTCTTTCTGTATTTGGAGGCCGAACCTTCTTCTGCAGCCATATGGAGGCAGACAGAATTATTTATTGTCTGATCTGTGTTTTGGTGCAAAGTGTCACAGCCGAACACATTTCACATGGATTTCTAGACTGAAGAAAGAAGAAGACAAAGACGTCCTCTTTGTCTTTGTCTTTGTGTCTTACCTCCCGTGTTGTTGCTAGGAGACGCAGGCTCGATGCTCTGATTGGCCGGCTGGTCCGTCAGTCTCTTGGTGTCCGTGTTGTTGGGCGGTTTGTGCGATTTCTTGTTTTTGATGAGAATTTTCCCCATGAGCTCCTGAGGACTGGGCAGAGGGAGGCCAGACTCCAGCTGCACACACACACACACACGCACACACACACACACACACACACACACACACACACACACACACACACACACACACACAGAGAGAATGGACATTGCAGCAATTGGTACATTAGTTTTATTCGACTAGTTACACGCAGGTTGCAATTGTCCTGCAGAAATAGCAATGTTTCATATATTTACATTAATATATCTGTTGTGTGTGTGTGTGTATGTGTGTGTGTGTGTGTGTGTGTGTGTGTCCTCACAGGGTATTTGTCCAGAGGGTCGATCAACAGCGCGTCTCCGAAGATGGAGCGACAGTACTCAGCCATCTTGGCCTGCTGCTTCAAACTGACAGACGGACAAACAGTCAGTTCAGCATCTCCTCTCTGATCCGATCACACTGATGAATGAGGAGAAGCTTAACGACAGAGATGCTCACGAGTCGACGTGGTTCTCAAAGGAGAGGATGACGGGGAAGGGAGACGTCTTGAAGGCACACTCTGCGATGGCTTCAATCACCTCCTGGAGAGTCAGGGACAAAACCACCATTAGGACCAGTGAAGGACCAGATGGACCTCTGTGGAATCAGAACCTGGTGAGGTCTGTGTTCACCTTGAACGGGATCTCTGAGGTCATGGTGAACCCGTGTGTGATGACCGGCTCCTCCTCGGCGGTGCGTCCCTTCCACACGTCCAGCTCCACGCAGCGGCAGCCGGCCAGGAGGACCTGCCTGTACATCTCCACCGAGGAGCTGCCCGCCAGCTGGCCCGCTGACACGCACAGACACACACAGACACACAATAATCATTTGTTCACAGGCTAAAATACCAACAGCTTGTCTGCTCTGACAGGGAATGTATTTGTGTTGAAGAAAACCAACAACACTGAAGCTGCATGAACAACGTTAACCTCACTTTCTAGGACGTCTAGTTTTACTGTGGATTCATGTTCAGTTCTACTTCTGTGAGTTTCCTCAGACTCAGGGAGTTGTGTTGATGTGGTGTGTGTGTGTGTGTGTGTGTGTGTGTGCACCTGTCAGGTATGTGTTGTGTGATGAGTTGATGAAGTAGTGCGACAGGGGGAAGCTCATGTCTTCAGACTGATCCAGCTTCTCTGGTGGAATGACTCCGTTGTCATCGCAGGACAGATAACTGGAGAAGGCCTGCAGAGAAATCACACCTGTGCAACACAGACACACACAACATCACACAGTTATACAAGTTTTTTATGATTCCTTAAAATCCCTTGTGACTTTTACTTAATATCATGACGGTTTTGAACTATTAAATATTTTATCATTTTCATTGATCAATATTGATTGTTCATTCAGGTTATTTCATGTTCTTCACACTAACAATACACAATACTGTGTTTATATTGGGGAGAATACATAGATCATAGAACATATCCTATTTTAAATTACAGTTTTTTACCAGCTACCAATGATTAAAACATACAATTATTACAATATAATAATATAAAATTATTATTATTATCTTTGATACTAAAGTGCATGATTTTCTCACAGTTAAATAAGAATAAGAAAAGATTCCTGAAAGAGAAGCTTCTGGATTCTAAGCAGATTTCCTTCTGTCAGGATCTGACCTTGAGTTCTTATTTTAGCTGAATATGTTGGAAAAAAAGCATTAGTGTGCGTGTGTGTGTGTGTGTGTGTGTGTGTGTGTGTGTGTGTGTGTGTGTGTGTGTGTGTGTGTATGTGTGTGTGTATGTGTGTGTGTGTGTGTGGCCACCTTGTTTCAGCTGAGCCTGGTCCTGTTGGTACCTCTCCATCACAGTGTGTGTCTGCGCAGGACGCAGCGGGGGGTAGAGGATCTCGTTCAGCCTCGGGTCTCTTTGCTTGTTGTTGATGAAGTCTGTCATCTGATCGACTGACAAGCTGCCGTCATCCCCCCCCCTGCAGGAGGTCGGGGTCAGAGGTCCGGGTCAGAGGTCAGGGGTCAGGGTCAGAGGGAGGATTCAACAACACAACTACTGCTTGTGTATCACATCAAATGCTCGATTTATTAAAGCATCACTACGTGAATTTGACTGAGCTACAGCGCCCCCTGCAGGCACACATGGTGATCGATTCTGTCCACAACCGTTACCCATTACCCATAATCCTCTGCTTCCAGACGCAGAAGACACAAATTCGCCAAACTCTGTTTAGAACTCTTCACATTTTAAGGATTATATTGTCTTTCATAGTGGAATGTCCTAAAAGTAGAAGTTAGTACCATTAAATGCACTGGTATCGGTGCTAGAAGGGAAAAATGTTTAGAAGTGGGAATTAAATCGGCCAAATTTTCTGTAGTCATGAACCGTCAACTAATTTTTAAGCTGCAATATAAAGTGCAAAGTGTAGCTTGAAGTCAAATAACATAAAACTGCTGTTTTCCAAATGAAAACTAAAAACATGGATCAATTTATTTAATTACCACAATGCAAAAAACTCAGCTTTTCAGATTAAAGCTGAAACAATTAATAATTCAGTCGACGGTCGATTCATCAAGTTCAGTAAAACAACCGTCGTCTTTTAAAAAACAGTTTTCGAGACAGAAATGATGAAGTAGAATACCACAAATTAATCTGTTGGAACATGAGATAGCGATTTGTCTCTTTTGTCTGAATAATTAATTAAACAATAAAGCATTAATTAATCAACAGCCCGACTTTGAAATTGTTAAACATAATAGAGTCAAGAGTTTGATAAACACTTTAACGCACTGACAGCTTCTCCCCTTTAATCCTCGGCTCTGCACAAGTGGGACAGCGATGAATCACTCTTCTTCATCGTTCTTCTTCATCACTCTTCACATATCAAAGCAAGTGGCCTGAAGCAAATAACAACACACTTAAGAAGAAAAACTAACTTTGCCGAGCAGCTTCTCTAACAAGAATACGTCTTTGA
>NC_070637.1:24381407-24440242 GCF_947347685.1 Pleuronectes platessa
CGAGGGTCAGGTCCAGAAGCTCTGTGTCCTAATGGAAACAACAATACAATAACACACACACACACACACACACACACACACACACACACACACACACACACACACTGTCAGCTGTTATCTAAATGCTCCATCCTGTTTCCAGCTAAGGATTTAAGGCCACCTGCAGAGAAAGATGCAAAGTGAGCTGGTGTGTTTGTGACAATCACTCATGCTCATCTCCCCCATTCAAAGTCATTATACACATTCTAGATGCGCGTTTGCCAGAAAATGTTTGCAGTTAAATTCTCATATAAAACAACAACTAATAAAAAATTAAACAAGGTTTAGACTTTTCATCCACAAGACAATTTCTAGTGCTTTACATAAAATATTTAAAACATCAAGACAAATACAAAGAAGAAATGATCGGGCTGCAATCCTTCCTTTGACACATCCTGTGAACTTCAATGCACGGAAATGTTTTTAAGTTAAAATTTCCTAAACCTGCTGTATTCGACATGTATATAATAATTCAAGTAATAGTTATATTTAATTAAGGAAACAAGTAAATTTCATTACAGTTACAGAAGCTACCATAACAGTGGCGAGCTATTACCTGGAGATTGGAAACTTAGGCTGAACGGTTGATGACAATTAATGATGACGGCTCTGGTATATTTTCACAACATGTTAATAGCTGATTAAAAGAGATTCAAATTGGAATTGGGTCTCAAGAGTTATTTAAAAATGAAGTTTTACCTAAAATTAGAAGCTGCCCTCTTCAGGTGTAAAAGGTGCATAAATAAATTCATGTAATTAGTTTTTGGGGAAAACATTATTCTAAATTAGATTCTATTTATGAGGAGTTGACTACTGAGGTCTGAGTCGAATGGGAAGTTGGTTCCTCGTCATCTGACCAGTAAACCAAACAGCAGATTTATTCATAGAGGTGATTCAGAACAGTGCTGGAGTGTGACCCCACCTTGGTTTGGTCCGTCCAGTAGAGGTAGAACCCATGAGGATCCACGTGCAGAGTCACCGGAGTAACCGTGGACAGATCCTGAGGAGAAAGAGGTGGAACCAGTAAAGAACCACAAAACACAAACAACCCCCCAATTGAGCACCACTGCACATGATGGTTTCAGTATTTCCTGAGGTATCCAGGGATCAGATTTGGAGAATTGATTGATTGATTGATAGTTTTCTCTATGACAGTAAACTCAGTATCTTTGTGACCATGTCTACGTGTTAATACGTCGTTTCTCGCTCTTCTTGATATTTTATGAGCTGAACAATCAACTGATTATCATAGAAAAACAGTTGAGACTTAAAATAATAGATGAACTCATAGATCTCCGATGTTGCACTGATACCAGCTCGCTGCAGGCTTTCTTTGTTGATTGACTCCAAACAGAAAAATGGAAGCAATTTAATGAAGAACAACTTCAAGACGAATGACTTCAATATAAACTAAAAGAATTAAGGTTGAGCCAAAAACACTCAGAGCCACAAGATGAAGGGTCGAAATCAAATTTGGGATTAATGTGATTATGGAGACCCAGATAATACGGAGTAAACCTTGGACTCTTTAGGGCCCAAGGGGGGGGGGGGGGGGGGGGGGTTATGACCAGTCAATGAAACACGAACATTTGCGGACCAGCTTTAGCATTTTATAATGTTTATTGAGAGAAAACAGTCTCTTTAGAATTTGTTTTGTGATTGTGATTGAAAAATATTCTCTTTTTGTGAGCTGCTTCCCTCTGACCAGCGTATCCCATGATGCACTGCAGGCTCGACACGGGTACACGGGGATAAGCCTTTCTTGAAATGCTCGGGGCTTTAACGTACATTCAGTAATCATCTGCATACGTGCGCATCTTCTTTGGCTTTAACGTTAACATCGAACTTATCCTGAGGTCGAGCGGCAGAATGTAAACAACAACACGCAAAAAACACACTGCTCCATTTTTGGGACAATTTAACGTGCAACAACGGTCATACGTGTAAAGTTAAGGGCGTAAATCACGAGTGAACCAACTTCACGATGCAGCATCACAACAAAACTACATTCATACAATAAAAGGTTAACACAATCCCTGGTTGTCACTTGTTGGCATGGCAACCAATTCTATATTTCATAAAGCTCAGCTCCACTGTAGACATTCAAATATCACACACACACACATAGACACACACACACACACACACACACACACACAGACACACACACAAACACACAGGGACTGAATTCAACAGTATGTCAGATTCACTTTCTCTGTAAGTATGATTCATGACATTATATCGCTAAATATTATAATAATGAATGAAACACTCACACACACAGATAGCACAAACGGACACACACACACACAAACACACACACACACACACACACACACACACATCAGATCTGTTTAGGTGGAGGTAACCATGCCAGTTACCATGGCAACCGGACAGCATGTTTCTCATTGTCAGGGCTCCGTACTTCGGCATACCAACACACACATGCAGCCTGTGCACACACACACACACACACAGACACACACACACACACACACACACACAACTCGGGCAATAACCTACAATTATGCACTGGATGTGACACACGGATGGAACTGGAGGAGATGTGTGTGTGTGTCTTTTGTACACGTTTGAAAAACACACAAAATGCATCAACAGGTGGCAATATGGAAGCTGAACACAATGGGGTTTCACGTGCACTCACACACACACACACACACACACACACACACACTCACACATGCATCGCCTCTGTGCTCTCTGTCTCGCTGGCGTCTGATCCACAGGTTCTTCACGGCCGAAGCTCAATCAACAGATGAATAGTAAACACGCGTCTGACAACATGGCACAATTCCTCCTCCTCTTCCTCCTCCTCTTCCTCCTCCTCTTCGTCTCTCGCTCCGATTCCGCTGGACTCCAGTCAAATGAGCACGATGATGACAATGTATGGATTCCAAAAGAAATCATAAAATCCCTGATGAGATGTGGTTTGTGTTGTGTTCACTGGAGGAGAATCCGTGTCCTTACCTCGTCCCATTTAATGAAGTTGCTTCCGTTCCTCAGTGTGTGAGAGACAGAGGAGGTCTGGAGTTTCAATGCATGGACCCCCGGCTGAGCGCTCGCCATGGCTTCACACACACATCAACACAACCACACAGACACACACACACACACACTCTCTCTCACGTGCAGCACAAACTGGAGATGCTCAGACACCTGGACGCTCCAACTCAGTCATGTCCAGCTCCAAACTCCAGCAGAAGTCAGGCAGAGATGCTCGGCTGCAGCATCATCCTCCCCCTCCTCTGTTCGCTCTCTCTCTCTCTCTCTCTCGAATGTCAGTCCTGCTTCTCCTCTCTCCTCTTTCTCTCTGCTGTGCCTCCCTCCTCTTTCTTATCCCTCCCTCTTCCCTTCTTCCTGCCTCCCTCTGCTCATCTCCCCCTCGCTCCTCAGTTGGTGCTGCATCTCACAGAGAGACAGACTGAAACAGATGCCTTCGTGGGAGACAGGATGCGTGTGTGTGTGTGTGTGTGTGTGTGTGTGTGTGTGTGTGTGTGTGCGTGTGTGTGTGTGCGTGCGTGCACTGCCTCTACAAATTGACTCATCGGCGACATGCGCACAATGGCAGCTTCCCACAGATGGGGGAGGGATAAGAGAGAAAAGAGCGATGGGGAGAAGACACACATGGAGAGAAAGAAAGAAGAGAGTGGGAGAGATGGAGAGAGATGAGAAGTGAAGAAGAGGACAGAGGGAAAAGCTGAGAGAGAGAGAGAGAGAGAGAGAGAGAGAGGGAAAGAGTGAGTGGGAGGGAAAGGGAAGGCGAGTGGGCGATTTAGTGAAGGATGAATCAAACCGAAAACCAGGATTACGGTCAAATTAGGCCACTTTTTGAATAGACACTGCATTGCCGAAAGTATGTGGACACCAAACGTTACACAACTCTCGTTACTCTCCTGAATCTGCTGCTTTAAACCTCCTGGTAAAGAGCAAGTTGCAGATTTCCCATCAGATCTTATTGAGGAGGACGTGTCTGCAGCTCGACACCGAACAGGGACAGTTACCTGTGAGGGGCTGTCGGGAAGAAATCACAGAGAGCGTCTTGTTTCGAGTATTTGACTCCACCATCGATATGATTCCATCACATGGATGTGAATCACGTCCTCTTAGAACTCAGACCTGTTGCTCTTCTGCTGCGGCTCAGTGCAACAATCAAACCTGCTCAGCTAACCTGCTTCTATTCAACTGTTTTAAATGTATTGAGAGATAAACACCTCATGATAATTCATGATAAGCAACAGGTCCAGGGTGAACTGCGTCTCGCCCGATGCCCCCCATACCAGTCCCTTTATGAAACCATGTTTAAATGATTTTTATTTGGATCTGCACTAAATGAGACACACACATAGAAACACACATATCAGACCCCTGAATACGTCAGGGGTATCCTTCTACCAGGTATTGTCGTAAATTGTTTGTGTAGTTTTTTGTGTAATCTGATAAACCAACAGAAAAACTAATTGTGGATTACTTTTTGCTGCCGGAGGTAATAACCAGAATGGATCTTGATTCCAGGTCCAGGCACCGTCCCTCTACCTAGTTTGGTGGAATGTGATTTTATAGTTTTTGTGTAATGAATAAACTACGGAACACGGGTGAAAAGAATAAAACATATAGGAAGTGGAGTCATGTTGAAATTGGTCCTGAACTCATTATATCTTCTCTAAGCTGAAGCCATTCCAGATTGTCCATCATATCATCGTGAGCCAATGAAATCTGTTCACTAAAGTCTGTGGTCTCGGCAAAAATCACACACATGTGAAGGATTGTCCACATTTGAAAATATCCAGACTGGCATCGTTTCTCTTTATGTTTACAAACTGATTACAACAGAGGGAAGACGAGAGTGGGCGAGACAGTGGAGAGATTGAAAAACTGGATATTGGAACAATATCGTAAAAAAGAACAAACACACACAGGAGGCTCTGAGTGTTGTTCCTCTTATTGTGTGTGTGTGTTGTGTGTGTGTGTGTGGGACTCTGTGTGAAATGAATCAGAGGAACAAGATGCACACGTGATTGGACATGACGCTGCGTGTTGTGTCTGACGATCAGATTTGAATTCAACTTTCTGTCAAATATAATGTTCAAGGTTTTCCGAGCAAGAAAGGTACAGTAGTAAATTCTCGATACCGATATTGATGTTTGCTAACAACTAATAATAACCCATTTTAGTTGGAAAATAATAACTTCATATCAAAGTAATAATAAGAAAGCATAATTATGAGCTAAAGAAATTCAAAATTCTTCTCTTAATATCTGATAAATTTGACTTTGGCTCTTGCTTGATTCAAACATTTAACAGTCAGTGTAATTCATGTCAATATCAACTAATTATTGCTCTTTCTGACAAATCATTTCAGAACCATCTCGTCCTGTAGTGATATTTATTCAATTAATTTTTCCATAAGCAGAAGCAGCAAGAAAATAATTTACTTTCCTTTCTTTTGTTCACTTAAAGCAAATTTGAAGTGTCAGTAGTGTATTTTTAAAAAACACACAAAAACACACCACACTGTTAACACACCACACTGTTAACACACCACACAACTCGTTACTCTCCACGCAGCACAATAGATTTCCACGGTTCTACTTTTTAAGACAGAGGAGCTCACAGTATTCCACCACCACCGTGACCCCGTGACCTTCTGCCTCTCAGATCTAATCCACCACATCTTTGATACACATTCTTTTTAAAGGCCCACGTCACCCGCCTCCTACACACTCTCACACTCTCACACTGTGGTGCACTAAAAGACCAGTGCACACTCATGTTGCCATGATACTGACGGCTCTTCCCTGGCACTGTTGGTCGGAGCCAAATTTATCAAGTGCCCAAATATAGCTCAATATCCCGAATTAACATTTAATTAAAACCAAAAGGTGGAAGTGTGAGTGTTGTTATCTGCCTCCAAAGGACCCCCCCCCCCCCCCCCCCCGCAGGACAAACACAGCAGGTGCTTAGCTTCAGTAAACACCGGGGAAGGATTCTACGTCTCCGTGTCTGGCAGCGATGGAGGAACCTCTCGTGTTCTCTGTGTTACGGTGAGATGAGTGGAGGCAGCGAGCAGCTTCCACAGCGGGGTTCAGTCTCTGAGGGATTCACTTCACCCGCTTCCTCTGAATTAGAAGAGTGAAAGTCCAACGAACGGGAGAAACACAAAGTACCGACTGCCGAGGATTCAGGGCAAAGATTCCTCCGGATTTCATCTTCCAACCTGAATAATTTAATACTAATTTAATGAGTGAGAAGAGAAAGTAAAAATCACAATAACAACTAAGGGGTCTTGTGTCTGTCTCGGGATGTCACACAGGTTGTGCATTAAAACATAAACAACACACTTTAAATCATTAAACCAAGTAGCTTGCTTGACACAAACAAACAACACAAACTGTTGTGTGTCTCGCAGCAAGAGGACAGAGGGTCAGAGGAGTCAAGGCCCAACGTGCAAACACACAACAGTTCACACAACGATGCTGGAGACACAAAGGGAGGAATGAGGAGAAAAGGCAAAAGGCTGCTTCGATGCACAGCAGCGGTTCGGTGGAAGGAAGAGAAACACAAACGATAATAAATAATATGTGGTTGTACAGGAAAGAGTATTTTCAATCATGTGCTTTTACCTGATAATTTAAAAATGCAGAACAAATACGTCAATGTGCAAAATGTCAAAATTCCTATTACAGAGGTTTTGTCACTTGTGGCACTTTCTGTATATTGTGTGTTTTTCCAGCAAATTCCAATGCAATCATAAAGATGTATTAAAATACAGGCAGGTCTATAGATACATATCCATCCATCCATTCTAAATATAGATTATTCTTCTGAGGGCAATGAAGGAGCCGATCAGCTGACATCAGAGAAAAAACCCCACGAACATGCAGAACATTCACTCCCTCGAGTCGGGATCCGAACAGGGAACTGTCCTGCTGTGAGGTGACAGAGGAAACCGCTGCACCACCGTGCCGCCACGGATAAACACACCATCATAAAAGTGTGTTGTCCTTCATTTCTGTTAAATACTTTAACCTGTGATTGTGTTTCACTGATCAGCTTCATGTTAACGACGTCTCAACATACAATCAAAACTGGAGTTTTCCTCCAAGAGGCTGTTTTTTGGTTAATTTGCCGCGAACACTTCATTACCAACAGAAACACAAATGTTTCCTCACATGCAAACGTACACGCTTACACACAAACACGCATGACTCAAGACACTCCCACTGCCCACACACTGGCACTCACACAGACAGAGGCGCTCGCGTGCACACACACACACACACACACACAAACGGGCATGTGCACACACACACACACACACACAGTTGCACACACCCTAGTCTTCACCAGCAGATCCCCGTGCTGGGAGCCAGCTTATATAAGGGAGAGTGGGAGGCTGAGAGCTATTTCAGGACCAGAAAAGACGTACGTGTGTGTGTGTGTGTGTGTGTGTGTGTGTGCATGGAGAGTGCACCCGTATGGATTTGTATTGGTGCTGTGTGTGTGTGTGTGTGTGTAGGCCTGCTCTAAGGACTATAAGGACTGTGAATCAGTGGGTTTCATAACCAGTCAAGTTTGAAGTTGAAGTTTGGCTCAGAACCTCTGGCAGCTCCGAGCGCCTCTGTGCCCACGACCAGTTCAGTCACACCCTCGTTTAAAAGAGAAGCCCACGTGTGTACTCGCTGTAATGTCTCTCCCCCCCACCCCCCCACCCCCACCCCCCAGCCCTGATGAGAGCCTTTCCAAACACTTTCTTTTAATTGCAGTTGTCTCTCCCCCCCCTAAAAAAAGCACCAGGAACTTCCTGTAAACAGTTTAAACGGCTGGTTCACGACTTCCTCCTGAAGAGAAAGTGTCTGTTTCCAACGCTGTGGATTAAACAGAGGTTTTGTTAATATACTTGTTCAGAGCTGTGGATTCCACTCTGCTGTGGTTGTGGCAGAAATACACAATTAAATACACATTAGACAACCCTGATCAATCAATCAACAATTGTTTTACAAGACACACGAATTATTCCCTAAGAAATCTGTAGAAATATCATCTGCTATCCTACAATATTAAAGAGAGTAAAAACAGAATCCCTGGATCCACTCCTGTGTCCACAACTATGCTGAACTTGTATGAGTTCTCTCCAACTGGTTTTGTGGAAATCCTCTGATTAGGATTTACATAAGGGAACAGTCACCAATACACGAGTGAAGCAGCGTCAAACCTCCAGTTCACCTCCAACCTGTGAGAGCCAGGAGGCGAAGAAACAGTGTTGGAGTCCAACTTTGGTGAACTTTGACCCCCGATATTCACAAAATCCAACAAACCAAGCATCAAACGATGAAAACAAATGGACAGGGGTGACAGCATAACCTAATTGGAGGAGGTAACCAGGGGACAGAGGTTAAAATTAGATCGGTTCAGGTTAATTGGGGAAACACAGAGTGAGCTGGGAAAAAACATGTAATGGATTCCATCCCCTCATGTTGTGTACGACCACACACACACTGACAGAAAGCTCTGACCCTGGTTCTGGAGTTTGCCTCCTCAAAGTCAATCTCCTCTCTCTCAGTGCAGGGCTCTGCTGTCAGACAGGGAGCTGGTCCTTGTTAGTGGGATTCTGTCTGTCTGTGGGTTCTGGAGAGACGGGCTCTGAAGGGTGAAGGCCCGGCTGCTCTCGCCTCCGACACTGAATCATCTGCATCACTGCATCACACGGATTCTTTCCACCGCTTGTTGCAGCAGCTGAAGAAGAAACAACCGTGTTTCTCATCTTCTTCAGAACAAGGCTGGTCTCTGGGGTCTTGGTTCTGCAAGTGTTGGAAATGGACACACACAGAGTTTTAGGATATTAACACAACCAATGGTCACTTGAAGAGGAAACAAAAACACACACAAAGGGTTTTTAAACCTGTTTTGGTCAAATCTACATTATTTCCATCCTCATTTCCTCCTTATTTCTTTCTTCTTTCTCTTTGTGATTGTTTTGTCTCCAGTCAAAAAATCCCATTATGCAACATTGACTGTCAACATCATTCACTGATATTCAACAGATAATCAATTCTTTTAAATTCAAACGTTTTCAGAGAAACAACTTTGTTCTTGTCTTGGTGGAAATAGACCAAACTTAGAGTATTTGAAATGGTCTTAATCATTAGTTTTACTGCTCTATGTGGTAATAATAATGTAATATAATACTATATTACAATATCAGTGTAATATCAAAGACACTGCAGATTGACTCTTTTCTTTATCATGCATAATTAAATCAAATCATTGCTGCATATCCCTTATATCAATGCTTCTGACTGATCATCCCTCGTAGAAATGTGTGTGTTTTCCCTTCCACTTCATTTTCATTCAATTGGCTGAAAGGTGAAGAGGCGAGTGGGAGTCGTTTCCTGACGTGAGGGCCCAGATTCCAGAGAAGAACATTAACACGAACAGACCTGTGTGGCTGTGGTTTCCTAATTACTACAACGTCATGTGACGTTAGAGGATGGAAGAATTTCCACCAGGAGCGAATGAGGAATTTCCACAGTTGTGCGTAACAGCAGCTTCGTATATTTAACTCAGTCGAGAATTAATTTTCAGCAAAAACCACTGACTGGATTTCCACGGAACTCTGTGACAGGAGGAGACATGGGCCAAGAAACAACTCCCTAATGTTTGGAGTGGATCCAAACTTTCTTTTTGGATATTTTCACAAATTTTTCCAGGAAAATAATTCATGGATCTTGATGAAAAATGAATCAGGCAGATTGAGGGGACTCATATCTACGAGTGGGTGGATTTTTTTGTCCAGTTTGATTGAATTCAAAGAGACTGCTGGTTTGAACTACTTCATATAAAAAGGTTTGTTTGTCTTTCATCTAAATACCACAAAATCAGAATCAGAATCAGAAAGTATTTTTGCCAACTAGGTTTACACCTACGAGGAATTTGCTCTGGTTATTGGTGCATACAATGAGCATAGAAACATAAAAACATAAAAACACAATAAATACAACACACATAAGAAAAGCAATAAAAAGAAACAATATATATTTACTCACTATTTTCTTCTTATTTACTCACTTTTTCTAATATTTATACAAAGTAACATTTATTTAGACATAAACATATCTAATTAAAATATATATAATAGATAAAAGATATAAAAAGTGAAGTAAAAAGTGAAATGCAAGATGCAAGACAGTGAACAGTGTCAGATTGCAATATGCGATGTAATGCAGTATAATATAATCATCCTTGAGGTGTGGGGGCGGAATAAAAGTCAGAGTCAGGTGACATAATAATGAATCTTACTGATCCTGCCATAAACAAAGTTCAGATATGTTCAAGACTGATCAGTTCTTAGTGGGTTTGGTTCCAGTTTAGTTCACCAGCTCACCACTGTGGGAGTGAAAAGAAGAAAGAGATTAGATTTGAAATTAAAGACCATTTTCCCGAGCACATACAGGAAGCGCCTGTGAGGCCTCGTCCACTTTGCTTTATCAATTAATGAATTTAAGAAAGAACTTATTGAAACAGTGGATTAATAAGCGTGCGAATCAATTTGTTCCCGATGAACGGGATCTCATTTCCAAATGAGACTCTTTAAATGATTCAGAGAGGAGCTAATGAGCAGTCGTCCCACACAAGGCCACGAGAACAACTCGCACAAAGCCCGGCAGCCACCGGCACACGGCCGCTAATGAAGCGACATCACCAGAGAGGTGCAGCACATCGCTGGGAGACAAACAGAGGAGGTGAAGAGGTCACGCTGCTTCATCCCCCCTCGTCTCACTCGTTGTCTTCAGGGGACAATAAGCAGCGGAGTCGGAGGTGGTTTCTGTTCACGTTCTCTCAAAAGTCTCCACGTGACCTCTGGCTCATTGAGTTTATTGATCCTGAGCCTGGAGGAGCTCGGAGGAAGCATCGCAGCTCGTCAGGTTCGTTAACAAGTGACAGAAGAAGAAGATTCTCTCACCTGAGCGGGAAACCACCGGCAGCACTGAAGCAATAAACTGATTAATACACCGATTATTAACTGACAGGTGATTTAGGACACATCACATGTCATTTAATCATGTGTTGAACTCTCATGTCAACGTAGCTGCTGTGAATAAAAGGTCGATCGGAGCATCTGTGGGTTTCATTCACTCAGACAAGGTTTATTTTGTTGGTTTCTTTTTTGTTTGGAAACATGATTATGAAAGAAACCACTGGACAGATTATCACAGTGACCTGGTGGCAGGAAGCAGGAGGTTCCCGACAGGACACATTTAATTATGGCACAGACCTGGATCCAGGATTTCTTAAACATTAATAGTGATGGCAATAGGTGACTTTTTTCAGATTTCCCAGGGAATAATAATAATAAAAAACAGGTTAATTTAGGGTATTGATATCATGAATGGAATTTAGTGCAGTGTGACAGGATTGAAGAGGACAACTGAACCTTGGTGGATGTAAGAGCTCTATTGGGATGTATTCAAGTTAATGAGTGTATTTAAATGTGGAAGATTTTGTTAAAAGGATCATTTTGAAACGTATTAGCATTAATTTTTCAAAGCTTTAACATTATTGTTGTGGAATCAGGAGGACGAGCTTGTCCCGCTTCAGCCTGGTCAGCTTTTCTTTTCTCCACAAGCGTCATAATCCTCTGATGATTACAAATGGATCTGCTGTCAGATTTGTGTCTCACAAGATAAACGATTGTGTCTGAATCCAGAACTGACACATGCATACAAATAAAAAAAACAACAACACAGAAACACAAACCCGGAGATTAATATTATATTTTTTTAATCATAGGTTTACAAAACTGACAATCATGTGACTCTGATGGAATCTGCAGCTCCCGATTGACGAACCAAAAATAAAAGCTCTCGTTGGATGAGTTGACGTGAACCACGTGGACGGTGGACGTCGGTCTCAGCCGCTTGTGTCTCGTGTCCACAGCTGCTCCTGTAGTGTGTGTGTTTGTGTGTGTCTGTGTGTGTTTGTGTTGCAGTAAAACAATCTCCAACCGTCGCTCGGTTTTGCACGCGTCGTTCCAGCGGCGACTCGTAAATGGTTGTCACAGCGACTTGGTGTCAGTGCTGCTGGCAGTCGTCCAGCCGTCTGTCCGACTTCGGCCAATCAGAGTCTCTGCTCGCTGCGTTCGTTCCGCCTCGTGGCCGCTTCCTGTCGGGCTGTCACGGCGTCCTGGTGTTCAGCAGCTGCACGGTTTTGCGGCCGTAGTGCCAGTAGCTGTAACCCGACGCCGCCGTGGTCACAGCCGTCACGTACCTGCAATGTAGAAACACAAACTGTGGATTCCAGGTTTAAACAAGATAAGATGATTAAAGAGCAAAATTAATACAAATCCCAGACCTGTGTCATGACGCACAGAAGGAACATCAGAGTGAGAATTAAAGACAAGATGAAGAATCAGAAGAGAAGAACCTTCAAGTGTCTCATTGTCTCTCAAACAACAGTTGTTACATATTGAGTTGAGTGAGGAGTTCTTAAAATCATCCTGCATTTGCTAGTAAATAATTCTTGAACCTTAATTAAGCAATTTAAATATATATTGAAAAACGTTAAAATAATAATCAAGAACTGAATGTTTCAGCAGCTTTGCAAAAAAAGTCAAATATTGAATGTTCTGAGATGACATTTTGTAAATGTATTTTTTTTAATTTCATTTAATTTATTCATCATTAAAAACATGATTATAAAATAGTAATTCCTGCTTTGTTTGATGATGTTTGATTCAAATGGGAAGTTAACAAGCAGGCTTATATTTGGTGTTTCGATGACTGACGGTGTTTTTCAGGATTGCATTCTCACTGTAGTTGCCATGCTGTTTTTACTTGCACTTTTAATTTTAATTGTTTTGTTATTTGTTTGCTCCTGTTTTAAATTGTAAAGCGTCCTTGAGTGACATGAAAGGCGCTGTGAAATAAAATGTATTATTATTATTATTATTATTATTATTACCAAAGCAGAGAGGACTTCCACAATAAGAGCACACGTTGATGCACCACACTCAGATTTGCAGTTTTGTAATAAATTTCACCACCAATGTGTCATAAAAGTCTGATTCTCCCAGTAAAGACGTTGAAAACCAGTTTAAAACGTAGACAAACGTCAGTGGTGTCAGTGAGTTCAACAATCTGCTGAAGTGGATTTGTATAAAAATGTGTGTCACCGTGGAATGTTTGTCCCGACTGTGATTTCTACTTCAGCTCTGTGTGTGTGTGTGTGTGTGTGTGTGTGTGTGTGTGTGTGTGTGTGTGTGTGTGTGTGTGTGTGTGTGAGAGTGTGTCGCAGACTGAAGTGAGTCAGCGCACTTAACCTCAACACGCGGCTGGAACAAACAGTATTTATGTGCTTGGCTGAGATGAAGCCATTTGCATTTAAAAAACCCTCCATTTAATAAACATCATCTTGATGGAGCCACCGGGACATTATGGATATTAAGGTCGGGTGAGTGGCTCCAGTGTGTGTGTGTGTGTGTGTGTGTGTGTGTGTGTGTGTGTCACAGACTGAGGTTTACCATAGGCACTGCAGCAGGACACAGTCTGTGTACTGGAAGACCGGAGCAGCCAGAGAAGATGCAACCAGGAGGAGCTGAATGGCTGTGTTCACCTGACAGACACACACAATAACACACAAAAACACACACAGTCAGAATCAAAGACTTGATACACATGT
This sequence comes from Pleuronectes platessa, assembly GCF_947347685.1. Classification (NCBI taxonomy): domain Eukaryota; kingdom Metazoa; phylum Chordata; class Actinopteri; order Pleuronectiformes; family Pleuronectidae; genus Pleuronectes; species Pleuronectes platessa. The sequence continues at coordinate 24,395,142 of NC_070637.1, forward strand.
GCCAGAAGCTTTTTGCAGCTAAAACAAAAACAAACAATATTCACAATAGTCAAATACATCAAAAAAGATTCTTGGAATCTTAAAGAAAAATGTTGACAGTTAGAAAGAAAGTATGTTCAAAGTTCACAGCACTGAGCAGTTCATTGTGTGTGTGTGTGTGTGTGTGTGTGTGTGTGTCTCTCACCTTGCTGAAAAGCGTGGGCTTGAGCTGTGCTGTTGTGTAGCAAGGGTTAAAGAATTTACCCAGTGTCACCTGTAAAAAAAAATGTAATATACATCGTTAACTTTGTAAAGAACTTTTAAAAAAGTCTTGTGGAAAATAATTCAATTAAAGAAACTTGTGGGAGCGAGTTCAGAGATTCCACTTGCTCACCGGCGCAGGAACAGTTTTGTATCTGATCCAGAAAACAGCAGCGATCAAACCGACATCTCTGAAAATCACGAGCGCCGTCAAAGGAGCTGAGACAAAAGAAAACGATAGTTCATCACTGACACTGCAAATGAAATGCAGAAATATAGAAAAACGCTAAAAGTACAGCTACATATGAGTTTTTAAAAACAGTATGACAGAATATGCAGATGTGTTTTTAGTAATAAAACAGGCAGTGAATAAAAACTACAGACACAGAGTCCAGTACCTGGTATCAAGTCAGCGTAGGTGAGACTGACGTATAAAATACTGACGAGGATTTTGTCGGCCAACGGGTCGAGAGCGCTGCCCAACGCCGACTTCTGAGAGGGCCACGTTCTGGCTATGTACCCGTCCAACTAAAGGTAGAGAGAGAGAAACACACAATTCAATAACAACAATTGAAATATTGACTCGATTCCAATGTGGTTATATACAGAGTTTCGTCAGTTTCTACAGAGTGTTTACTTAAAATAGAGTCCAATCTATTTCATTGGCTGCTAAAGGGAAACCTGAGCACAGACATGAAGCCTCGTGCCGGACCAGCCGTGTGTCTGTAAATATCTCACCAGGTCAGTAGCTCCCGCCAGCGTGAACAGAGCCAGGCTGAGGTGGAAGTGCTGCTGGATGATCAGGTGACCCAGGTACGGGGCCAGCAGGATGCGACACACACACAACAGGTTGGGGATCGTCCACGGGTTCTCGTACTGCAGAAAAACACACACACACAATGTGTTACTACAGATCGACACAAGTGAAATTAACGTGACAGTGCTCCCCGGTGGACAAACTGTGTAACAGCAGTTATTCCTGAATTCCCTCACATCATTTCTGTCTTGTTGTTTATGATGAGCTCATATCAGCTGATGGATCTACAAGCTTATTTATTAACTTTACTCCAGCACAGGAAATCCATGTTACCCTATATGCCGGCTTCCCTTCAGAATAAAGTGTCGACAGCAGTCCTTTACTTTTTAATGTTTACATACACTTGGATTGTTCGGGGGATTCTGATGTATCCAGTCAAGTTAATTTGAAGACTTTCATTTTCTCTTTATCAACACGTGGTTCACAGTCGCATCAGCCAAAGTATGAACAATATCACAAAACGATCATTTAACATCATCGGGCCAAACGGCAGGAAATGGATGATTTTATTTACTGAAAATTAATAATTCTGATTATTTAAAGTCGTCGTCTGAAAAAGCCAGAGGTCTGGAACAAGCCAGTTTGAGCTAGAATTACTTACAAGACTATTTTAGAAGTAATGTTCCTACCAACAGCAAAGTAGACAATACCTAACCCGTCTGTAGATTACATTTCAGTGAAACATAACATTAGGCATTAGGTAGTTTGTATCATATTCATTAACATGGTTCAGACTTCGTTAATAACAATCACACAGTATTATTTAACATTAGACTGAAGACCGGACTCAGCAATTAAACTGTTGATGCTTTAAGTTCATTCTGTAGATAGTTTACTTTGAATTAAAGTCATAATACGAAGCTTTAACTTGTAGCAGAGATTATTTATTTTTATGTCCTGTTAAAAGTTCTTAAAGCTTCTTCTCAATTCAATATGTAAATCAATCAATATGTATACACACGTGTGTGTGTGTGTGTGTGTGTGTGTGTGTGTTTGTCAAAATCATAACAAACACAGCTAAATGATCTTAGGTCCCACAGGAACCTTCCATCATGGATCCACATCCACCGGGACCAGCTGGTTTACAGTGTGACCACGTCCATCCGGGACTCACCAGCTGTTTGAACTTGAACAGTCCTTGTCCCGGTACCGTGCTGGCCTCGGGCCGGTCCGCCGCGGGGGGGCTGCCCGGTTTCTCCTTCGCGTTCCCGGTGCAGAGCCCCCGGGCTTCAGGAGGCGGTGAGCACCGGGAGATCAGCAGCGACCTCTGCTGACCTCCCCGGTGGAGCCCCGTGGCCCCGGGCCGGTACCGGGCCCCCGGGTGCAGGAGCCCGGTCCAGCAGCTCGCTTGACTGTCCGTCCCGTGGAGCCTCACGAGCCACGCGCCGCTCACCTGAGGCCGCCTCGCGCACTCCGTGACAGGTGTGCGCGAGAGCCGCCATGACGCAGGTTCGAGTCCGCACACCACCGAACCGCGCGCGGACACCACGAAGCGGAAACTGGCGATCCCGCGACAACAAAACATCCTCACCGACACATGCACGAGCCTCCGTTACCGAGCCACCGGCCTCGCGCTGCCGGTGTCCGGTTCCATGGGGAAGGTAGAGAGACGGTCAGAGGAGGAGGGGATCACACCGCACAGCCGGCTGCCATGTTACCGGAAACCGACACGGCACGATGTCGTAAAACAGCCAACGAGGCCTCTCCGTCACAACAGCAACACAATGTGAGAGGACCTTTATTTTGAAGGATGTAATGTACGGTGGCCGAGACAGATCAACGCACTGAAAATTATAAATCACATGTAAATATAAAAAATATATATGTATAAGAAAACACGTGCAAATACAAAAAATACGTGCACATTAGGAAGACAGCAGTGTTTACAGGGGACCCCAAAAATTTACATTACAGGAGGATTATTGGTGAAATGCAGACCCACAAAATAATGTTTTACCTAAATATTTCATTTTTTGTTGTAATTTTATTAAGTTTGTTAAATAAACTTTTTAAACCACCACCAAACACATTGTTGTAATATTGTAAAAAACAAAACAAAGCTGTTATTTACTTAGAAACGAATGTATTTATTACCTGAATGTTTCATGTGAACATATAAAGTGCATATCATACAGAATGTAATCAGAAGATACAGAGTCAGAGAAACTGTGGAGAAAGTTTTGTACATGTGCATTTTTAAGATCACCAGAAATACTGGATTCTTGAGACAGAATCAAAATGTCCGGAGAATACTTTAAATATATGTAAATACAGTTTATCTGCACGTCAGAGCAGGTGTGAAGTTTGAGTAGAGGAAGTAATATTCACATTGTCTGTAACTTCCTGTTTTAAATTACTGCTGCTGAGAAGTCATGCAAAAAAAATATTCTGCTATTGTCCAGTGTTTGTGCTGGATGAGAAACAACCGGCAGGTTAAGCTACTAAACTGGAAGAACCTGTTCCTAAAGATATTGATCTTGGAAAGCTACTGAGAACCACAAGTATAAAAAACAGCACACAATATAGTCATATATAAAAATAACAGTGACATATAAATAGTATATTACAACTGTATACAAAAAGTCACCTGTGTGAGAAACATGTATAAAACTCTCAACAATTAAATAATCCCCTGAATTTCCCTCATACAAATGACCTCTCATTGGAAATATTAGAAAAATAACATGAGCTCTGGTTACCTGTCTATCAGGATAAATGAGACTGTGATACTTGCAGTCAAAACAAAACCCTCAAGTAAGATCTGTCATCCACGTGTTTACTTTAAAGCTTTCTGTGTTCAAAGAAATCTCAGTAACAGATTCCCCATTGTTTGTTTTTCCTTTTCTACAGAGAGAGTCCTTTTCATCGAGCCCCGGCACTGGCCTTGTAGTGGACCTGCAGGGCGGACCAGTATACTCTCTGGTATACTGGTCAGGGATCAGACTGTCTGCAGCTGGTACAGTTTGGGTCCTTTCTTCAGCAAGAACCCTTGTTCATTCAGGGAACTCACCAGACCTTCAAAGTCCAGCACCTAAAAAGGAAAAATATGTTTTTAATCAGTGTTTAAATAAACTTTGGGCCTTGGTGGAGTTTTAATATTCTAGTTTTATTAGGTTTAAGGTGATGTCTCTCATTTGAACTGAGGCTCTGTGGATCTACAATTTATTTGAAACTTTTCCCTTGAAGAGAAGTCCTGTCACCCAACTTGGTAAATGAGGGTTTGTGTTTATTTTGTGTGTGTCAGTGAATCTAATTGCCGTCACCTTGATGTTCAGTTTGTCGGCCACACTTCGAAGCATCTGCATGTCGAACTGCTTCTGACCGGTCCTCTGTGCGTGAGCGTGCAGAGCATTGATCAGTCGCTTTGCCACGCTGCGCTGACTCATGCCCGACCCGAGTTGAGATCGCTCAAAGTCCAGATTGCCCAGACCGTCTGAATATGTATCAGCCATACTGAAAAACACACACATACACAGAAACCTCATTCGAGCTTCTGACAAAATCATTCACTGCTTTTCTTTGCTCGTTTGATGGCAAAAGGAGCATCATGAATTCATCTCAGGTTTTGGTAACTGCAGTAGACACTTTATGCTCCATATTTGTCAGAGACTCACCTGTGTTTCATGATCTCCACCACATCCTCAGCATCACTCTGGGAAGCCGTCTCTCTGAGGTCCAACCTGGCTCTTGCCTACACAAAATTCATTCAACCACATAGTGTAAGCACTGGTACACCGGGATGGAAAGTTAGTTCTGTTCACCTGAGACTACAGCATGAAAGGCAGATGCCACAGACACAAACCTACCTCGGTTAATCTGATTAAAGACTCCAGCTGCCGTGTGGTGATGGGCGTAGTGTCCGCAGTGTGAGCCTGAGCTCTCAGTGACAGGTAGAACACCTGGATTACTTTTGCTGCCTCAGGAGAGATTACCGGACGGACGTACTGACGAGCATAGCTGATGTACTTCCTTAACAAGCAGACTGGAATGGGGTCAACAGTTTCACCTGCAGGGACCTTAAAAACATACACATGTAAATACATAAACACAAAGGATCTTTTGACGTTTACTAAATCTTGTGCGTGGATGATCTTTTATTACCTGCAGACGTTCAGACAGGGGCATGTCTGAGTGTTCCAGGAGGATGGAGGTGTTGGGCCCGCTGTCGGCCCTGGTGACTGTGGCACTGCTGGTTCGGCCTTTTCCGGCTCTATTTGCCATGACGTGCTCCGACAGGCGCCGGTCATGTGACTCGTCTGGGATGTCCAGCAGGAGGAAGACAACGTCGAAGCGAGAGAGGATGGCTGAGCCCAATCTGAACGCAGGAATACTTAACTGTAAGTTTTACTTACACAGACATACAGTGTTTATACCTGCAGATAAACCAAAACCAAAATAATTTACTGAGCGGCTGCTGAGTGAACTTACTTCAGGTTTTCAGAGACAGTCTTGCCTCTGTTGTAATGTCCTCCCACTGGGTTCGCTGCAGCTACAACTGACGTTCTGGCCGGAAGAGAGGAAACTATTCCAGCCTTCGCCAGACTGACAGACTGCTGCTCCATGGCCTCCAAGAGAGCATGCTGCTGGTGACCCAACTTATCAAACTCGTCAATGCAGCACAGACCTAAAGAGAACAGACAGAGAAAGAGAATAGAAAAAGGCAATAATTAAAAAAAACGTCAAAAATTTGAAAAAGAGCAAGTATTTGCCACCTGCTGCAAAAACTAAATTTCTATAACATCTTTTCAGAGTAGGTAACAATATTTCTGAATGTTGTTATCACCTCAAAGCCACAATAAGTCAATATACAAGACAAAGGGCACAAATAGACTTCCCACCAATCCCTGCACTGATGCTCTGTCCTACCTTGGTCAGCCAGCACCAAGGCTCCAGCCTCCAAAGCCCAATCCCCTGTTCCTGAATCTCGGGATAAACTCACAGTTAAGCCTTAACGAAAAAAGGAGAAAGGAAATATTATACTCCTGTCTTATATTGTTACAGATCTAAATATTATAATATGTTCAGAGAGTGAGCTGACGGTTTACCTGTGGTGCTGGTACTGTTGCCACAAACGTAAATTCCCCTGGGAGCCACGTTACACACGGCCTACACAGAAAATCACAGAGCATACATGTATATCTAAGTTTTGAGTTTCCCTTCACACACGACAAACTGTCTGCTTTGCGTTCCCTCTGTCACCTGTAACATCTGACTCTTTCCCATTCCAGGGTCTCCCACCATCAGGATGTGTGGGTCTCCTCGAACTGGAACACTGTTCTTGTCTGTGCGTTTCTGTCTGCCGCCGAACAACGTCAAGGACAGGGCAGCTTTCACCAGCTGAGAGACACAAGAGGACAGAACTGGATTTAGGATTCATTCAAGAGTATTAAAAAATCTGGTGTGAAGGACAAACCATGAGTCTGCCTTTGTGATAATAAGTTGTCACAAGTTTGTTAAAAGGAATATCGAATTGAACAACTCACGAGATGGCCGTAGATGACAGGACACAAAGAGCTGAAAGAGGAAAGAAGAGCAGAGTTATTAAATCTAATAAATCTACACTGGTGATACTGCAGGTGATTGATGTCTCACTGCACGATGAGTCTCAGCAGGTGCGGCTGCGACTGGATCTCCTGGATGGCGTACAGCTCCTTCAGGGTGAACTCATCCCCTGCAGAATGATCTTCAAGCGAGCCTCTGGATCCCTGGCCCGACTTGGACTGACGACCTACACGTGAAGAAGACACTTCATTGCTCTGTTGCTTTGAAAAATGAAACTCCAGAAAAGTGGACATGCAACATTACCTTTGGTATTACTGACTGAAGTGGCTTCGAGGTAGAGGAGGAACATACACTGATCCTTATTCCCCCGGGAACTACCTGCAAACAATAAGTGAGTGATTTGTATTTGTGGTCACTGTGACAGTGCCCCCCCCCTGAATACCCATACCTATGTAGAAGTTCAGAGTTTATACTGTAGTTGTTATACCATAGTAAAACAGATAGTTAGTTCTCTATATCACTAATTAACAGTACAAGGCAAACGCTTACTTTAAACATCAGCAACAAACATGTGTGTGTTTTTACCATCGTTGGTGACTCGAACTATCCCGGCCACAGTGATGGCGTCTCCAGGGACGCAGCTGTCACAGAGGTCGGAGGTCAGGTGACACTCGACAGTACGCGGGATTCGTCCGGTCTCCCTTTGCTCTCCACTCATCAACTCCTGCACCCTGAAGCAGAGCAAAGAAGAAGAGGACATGGTGACTAAGGGTTGGAGATGTGCTTTTACAACAGAAGCTAGACCACTGTTGATTGTTTGATATACTCACTTGATGATCTGCCAGTCTACAGTGTGTGTAAGAGGAGAACTCCGGCTGGGGGTGAAGGAACGACTGCGACAGTCCGGCTGGATACACTTAGTAAAATCAAAGATGTGAAAAAATACACACAAATTAGTCAATGATCATAATAGAAGATAAACATGATTAAATTCTGAAACGAGATAGTATGTGTGTTTTGGAAATATAAGAATAGGACAAACAAAGTGTGTGGATGCATACTTTGGTGGGTGTAGCGTATTTCCCGTGCTGCAGTGGCAGGGACATGGTTTGCATGCAGCTCTGACACCTGAACGCCATCCTGGTGCAGAGAGGTCTGATGTTACTAACTCTGACCACTGTTCCCTTCACACACACCAGACGTCCAAACACACTCGCACGCAACATCCGCAGCGGAGTCAGTGGCTCATAGTTATACAGCCTGTGGAGGATAAACACAGTCTCAGTCTGTAGTAGTCACACACACGTCTTACAAACAAGTACCTGCGCATCCCTCTGTGCATTACCTTGCGCTTATATGAGGGATGTTGATGATTGGTGTAGCAACAGGAAGTTCTTCCCCCTGCAGCTCAGCCGCCTGTTTCTCCAGATCTACAGCCAACACCTAACAAACAAACAAACAAACAAACAATCCTCTAAACAGATAAACTAAAGCTTCACTGGATTTTCACATTCAGAGAGAGTTTCTAATAATACATAATACTGTAAAAACATGTCAAGAACTACTTTCGCTTTTGCATGTTTACATTAAATATAAATTTATCAAAAGGCTGTTAAGAATTTAATAAACCATAAAGATGAATGGTATGTAAACATTCTGATAGGCTGTAATTTACAGTTGATCCCGTCTGTGTGTGTACCTGGTGGATGGCCACCCCCAAACAGTTGAGTATCAGCTCCGGTTGTTCCTTCAGCTCTGTGGTCAGATCAGGAATTGCTTCACTCACAGTCTTGTCTCCAATCAAGTCGGCGTAATCGACCAGAACACTGCCCTGACGCTCAATCTCATCCTGTACACAAGTAAACACTCCAAGTTGATATAGTAGTGAGAACCCAACAAGTGAGTTTATACAATAATACAAAATACACATGCATACAGACCTTGTCATACAGGTGAATCTTGGAAGTAAAATATTTCTCAAACACTTTGATCTTCGCCACACTAGGGGAGCTCTCTATGAAACCTGCACGTCATACAGACATATTAATAGATTAATACACACACATAACAAATACAAGACAATCACATAATATGTAAACCATCATATGAAACAGAGCAACACACATGTACCTTCTATGAAGTAGAGTGTCCAGCCTTTGTATGGACACAGAGCATCTAGAGTGGTCTGACAAAGACCTGAGGAGACAGAGGACAGTCAGTTATCTTTGATCATGTCTGTTTACTTAATTTTCATTCAATAAATTACTGGAGGAATCTTATTAATTATAATTTAATAAATCATATTATTAATTTGTTTTATGATCATATAAAATAAAAGCTATTTCCTCCACATTATCCTTATCTGTACCAACTAAAAGCCAATTTACTGGATATATGTTAAATGAAAAGATGAATGGAACTCACCTCTCTGAGCGCTGAGGGTGTTGCTCCCTGATCCTCCTCCTCTCCACCCTCCTCCTGAACCTCTTGCTCCCCCTGATCCTCCCCTCCATGGTCTACTCCTCCATCCTCCTCCTCCTCCTCCTCTCCATCCTCCACCACTTCCTCCTCTCCATCCTCCACTACCAGCACCACTTCCTCCTCCTCCCCCACCACCTGCACTACTACTTCCTCCTCCTCTCCATCCTCGACCACCACTACTACTTGCTCCTGCACCACCTCCTCCTCTCCATCCTCCACCAGCACCACTTCCTCCTCCTCCTCTCCACCCTCCTCCACCACCACTTCCTCCTCCTCCTCTCCATCCTCCTCCACCACCCCTCCACGATCCTCTACTGGATCCCTCTCCACTCATTGTTCTCCTAAAACAAAGCAAGAAGAACCGAAAGAGAAAAGAGTAGTGTAATGACTGAAATCAATCAATCAATCAATCAAATCAAATATACTTATTGACCACATGGGGACATTTATCAGAAAATACAACACAAGGACATATTGAGGAAGACCCAGAATAATTATGCAGAATAAAAGTTACTCAATATTAGGAGTCTATAACCTACCTAAGTTCATTTGTACCCTTTACTAACAACCATGATACTCGTGGTGTAATAAATTAATGTCAATGACATTTTAAATTCCTCTTAACATTAGCTTTAGTCTGTTTTGACCTGATAAACTCTGATTAACGCTGTTATCTCGCTGTTATATCCGAGGTTGTCGGTTGAAAACCTCTCAAAGTAAAACTGGTGCCATACTAACCTTTTGTTTAATCTCCAGTGAAAAGCTTTTTGGATTAAATGAAGAATAAAGTTATTAAAATGTCGTTTTAGTGACACGAGGATGTTTGTTTACATCTGTTAAAGTTCCCTCCTTCCGCCCTCGCTCTTCTTCTTCTCCTTATACCTGCAGTAGTTTACGCTCCAACGCGTTGTACTGACACCCAGCGGTCAGTAAAGAAACTACAGCCGAATAAGTTATTATCTTGTGGGCAGAGGTTATTTATTTTAAGAAGATGTTTGTGTTTTAATAACTCAGATGCAAACAGACACCATATTTATACCATAAATGCTGGAAACTCAGCTTATCTGGTTTTATTTCTGGCTTCCTTTATTTTCGTTTGTTAAGAATGTTAACTGTCATCTGCATCTCATAATAGAAAAACATTGAAATTAACTTTCTACAAACTAATATTACTCATCAGGTATAAACTGTTATCATGTTGGGTAAAATAAGTTTTAGTCTTTGAATATAATAGTGACAGAAGTCAACTTTTTATAGAACAGTCTATAATATAAACCAGCATAAAATGTGATTTTACTGTTCCAAGTTAATTCACCATAATGGTTTTCACTGAGATAAATATCAACACTTGTGCTCTGCTGCCATCCTGTGGACATTTCTTGTCATTGAACAAGAGAAGCTGTAAAAAATCAGGGGAGCTCAGCAGGTGACACGACAACAAAAGACAGATTAATTACACAGAGTGAATGTTTTCACACACAAACATCATAGGGCACCATGACCTCACTAAACACAAATAAATAACACAAAGATAACAACAGAGTGATGCAAAACACTAACGAGGAGACACAAAATGTGTGTGTGTGTGTGAATGGTAACATCACTACTCTCTCGTACAGATTTTCCCTTTTCCCCCTATCGAACATAAACACACACTACACACGTTCGGACCATCAATCACAATAATTGATTCTAGATTAATTTTGCACAAAGTAAAATCAGTGTCAGTAAAACAAAATGTTTGCAGTTTAACATCTAAAGTGCAAACATTCTGAAACTGAACTTTGTTAACACACAGACACACACACACACACACACACACACACACACACACACACACACAAACAGACACACACACCTGGGAGTGGTTTGGAGAGGAAAGAAAAGAGATGGAACAAACAAGGAGGAAAATCAATACCTGAACTACTGTGGCCTGGAGTAGTTAGTGGTAACAGCAGAGGGCTGAGAGGGATGGATGGACACACACGCACACACACACACACACACACACACACACACACACACAAACACACATAAAGGAAGACAGATAGTGAAGCAGGTTGTCTGTAAGGTCAACAGCTCTCGTCAAGGAACCAGAGATAAAGCCAGAGTAAGAAATACAGAATCATGGCTCCTGATTCTCCCCCTATCATCGCCGTCATAAGTCTGAGAGACGAGACGTGTGGGTCCTGTGTCGTTTCTTCTCACTCTGACTGATCTGAGCTCTGTGATGATAACGGGTGCAGTGAGGAGAGGGATGTGGAGACTGAAGGGCCTGGAGAGAGAGGCTGCAATCACCACAGAGAGGTGGACGTACCGGCCGGAGACCAGGAGGACGCAGCGGCCTTTTGTCAACACACAATCAATCAATCAGTCAATCGATCAAGTGTCTCAGACAATCAGAGCTCAGGACAAACAAGAGGAGGATTTATTACACGGCTTGTTTTTGTGGCCGATTTCGAGACCCCAACGTGAAGCACGGGGTGAGTCATCGCTGCTGGGATGTGACGAGAGTGTCAATATGTAGTCTGTGTGTGTGTGTGTGGGGGGGGGGGGGGACAAGTTGTCAAACAGAGTTATCTTCACACCACTGATCTTTATTTTGGCTGCTGGGAGACGCCTCCTCTCGATGATTCAGTTTGATTCAATCAGTTTCTCAGCAGGACTCTGAGTTTGTCACAGCACGAATCTGCAGAGTGACCATGAAGTGGTTTGTTAGGCCCCATAGATTTTTAAGAAACTGCTCTGTCTGTGCATAGGGGGTTACGGTTACAACACACACACACACACACACACACACACACACACACACACACACTGAATCTGGTGTGGAAGACGCTACTCTGGCAATTTGCCGGCGAGTCCCGCTGACATTTGTGTGTCGTGTGCAGGTCCCAGACTACAGTTACACACGGAGGCATTTCAGCTGTTATCTGAGAGCAGCATATGCACAGAGACGGCAGCAGTGGAACCCAGGAACCAGGACCTGCCTCTCAGGAGCCTCCGCCCGCCGCACAACTTCCCCTCAGCTTCAATCCGTCTGCTGGGAAAAGATCAAACTGGTTTTTATTATTTCTTCTCCTCCAGCCGAACACAAAATTACTCATCACACACTCGGCCTCCCCCTGGACGACTGTGTTTGAAAACACGGACGACCTCTGTGACCTTTCTCCAACTCCTCTCTCTGTCGGTCAGAATAAGAAGAAAATCTACTGAACATTTTTATTTTCCCCAACATCACTCTGTCACACACAAACACACACACACACACTTACACACACACAGGGAAGAGCTTCAGAAAGAAATGGAATATTTAATATTGGGTTGGTGCAAAGACTCAGTGAATATTTCAGTTAAATGTCTTTATCGACACAGTAAATGTGAACATGTGTGTGTGAGATTGTGTGTGTGTATATGTCGGTGGGTGTATGTGTGTTTGGGTGTTTTATGACTGCGTATTTTCTCTGAGCCCTGCTGGGTCTGTTTCCGCATCTCAACTAATTTGTGTTTTTACTGCACACTAATGGCCTATTACGCAACACACAAACACACAAACACACACACACGCACACACACACACACACACACACACACACACACACACACACACACACACACACTCACACACACACACACACACACAGATATAGTCCCAGCAGTGGTGGTGTGTCTGTAGATGTGTGTGTATTTTTGTATGTGTGTTTTTGTGTGTTTGCGCGTGACAACTTTGCGGAAAAGTTTCTTTCAAATCCTCAGTTTCAAGCAGTGAGGATAGATTAGTTTTAACCTAATAAATACAAAATGAGACAAACTCTTTCAATCAGCACTGAACATTTCCCACGAGGCAACAATATGCTCAGAACAACTTCCTGTTTTCTAACGCACAGATTACAAACACAGAGCTAAAATGAAACGTTCAATTAACATCACAATGTATAGATGTGGGAGAGAAATGTAAACAGGGTACTAAACAAACTCATACTTTAATTGTTAAAGTACGAGTTTGATGTTCTTTAACAATTATACTTTAATTGATTTGTCTTGAAAACCCATTCTCCAAGAAGGTTGGTTTAAGACTGTTGGGAGGATTTTAATTTGAAAAGCTGGGTTTGTTCATCTCTGGTTGATGAAAACAACCAAACTGGGAGAGAAAGAAAGAGAGAAAGTGTGTTCGAGGAGAACATCAATACATCCTGTTAGTGTAAAGGTTGAGAAACAAGAGGAAAACAAGAAGGAATGAAGTTTCTACCAGCTTCTAAAACCACAAAACACATGTATTTATCCGTACTCTTATTCCGAAGTACTTTGTCCCCAGTGGGATTAATAAAGTTTGAATTGAATTGACTTTAGCTGCAGTTGATGCGCCCAGCTCTACTCTGTTTTAAATATTGTTATAGTGGGTTCACACAGACCACTATCAGGCGCTTGTTTGTCTCTGAGCTTATTGTGAGGACGTGACACACTCTGTTGGGTTCTGAGGGATTGTTTCCCCTCGTTCCCCCTGAGGGTGTCAGGTGAGCGACGCTAAGCAGAGAGTTATTTAATCCACACGCTGATATGAAAGTGCTCGACATGGGCACAATGAAATAATGATGAAACAGAAACTCTGACAAAAATAAATTAGCACTCAGTGTTTGGTGCAAAAAGGAATATTGAGCTCAGGCAATTTTTCACTTAGCAGAATAAATGACTTTGTTCTGAGGCAAGAAGGGAAGAAGAAATTAATCTTGATTTTACCACCTGCAGAAAAACAGCAGGAGGAAAATGAATGAAGCTGAAATCAAATATGGACCAAAGTGCTTTTATAAAAAAGTTTGAAATATGATCATGAATAAAATAAAAATGAAGCTAAATAAGTCAAAGTCTCAGCAATGAGCTGCACTGTAAAAAACATTCATCTTAACAATTGAAATTTCATTCTAAAATTGGTTCTGCAGTGTAATTAAAGTTAAGTCAGGATTAAGATATTTCTGTAAAATAACTGATAATGAACCAAATGCTCTGTGTGTCAACTCCCTGAAGGGAAACTTCAGATATTATGTTCAAGGTGTTGAAAGCATGTTGTGTGAGGTCACTGTGATCTTGACCTTTGACCACCCGAATCTAATAAGTCAATCCTTGAGTCCAAATTAATATTTGTGCCAAATTTGAAAGGATTCTCTGAAGGCGTTCCTTAAAATAACACGTTCACAAGGCAACAAAGACCCGTTTGACCTCCAACGTCTCATCGGAGCAGTTTGAGTCCAACCTCACAGTTGAAGAAATTCCCTCAAAGCTCCGAAACAACACAAACAACAAACAACACGACTCATTTTGTGAGATGAAAAACTGTAGGCTGCAAAGATGAAGTTGTGATCCAGACGTTTGAAGTGGAGTGAAATGAAGAGGAGAAATAAAAACCTGTTCTCTTCATCCAGTGTGTGCCCAGTCCATCAGTCTGCTCTCTCAGCCTTTCACACAAATCACCCGTTCAATCACGTCTCTTCATGACAACGTTCATCACTCCAGATCAAGAGCAAAACATCCACACGCCACAAAGTGTGTGTATTTAATAACAAATTGAAAAAAGCAGAGAACAGTTTATTGGGTCGTGCAGGTCTAAGACCCTCTAATCACCTATTATAAAATTGTTTTCATTTTTCCGTGCGGTCTGAAATGAATCTCCTCTTTAAGTGCTGCTGTACAGTCGGGTGAAGAGCTCGCTGCGCTGCTGCAGAGAATCAATGTCTGGTTTCCTAAGATGTGCTGCTGCATCGATTTCAGCTGCTGAGAGTCCACCTGGGATCACCTGCATTCTGTTTCCTTCTAAAAATAAGAAGCAGCTTGAGATTATGTTTCCCATCGGCCGCCCGAGAACCAACCACAACACCTGAGCTGTGTTTTCAAGGTGATGAGAAGAACATGTGACGACTCCGTCCAACAACAGAGTGAATGACCAACACAGAGATTTTATGATCTATTTATGTTTCTGAGTTTAAATTAGGTATTTGATGATGTAAAAACATGGTGAAGGTCATTTGAAGCAAGAAGTAATACATACTAATATTCAGACAGGTACAAAGCACAACAACACAACATATGAGGCGAAGCACAGCAAGTAAAAACCCACAAAGAGTAACTGCAGGCAGCAGTGTGTCATAGATAGATAGATAGATGGATACTTTATTTACCCCGTGGGAAATTTAGGTCATCCAGTAGCGTATACACTTAACCGACATACATACATAAAACACATATACATAGGTAGAACATTGCGGTACAGGTGCACAGATCCTTCTTCAGCTGACCAGTAAAACAACGATTTAATCCTCGTATCTGCATTGGACACAGATTCTTTAGATGCTGTCACAGTGAGTCTGTTGTGTGTCACTATCTGAGTGAATGCTTCTGATTGTGTGTGTCTCTGATTGTGATTTCAAACATTGTGGGTGTTTGGTAGAAGGAACAAAAAGAAGCACACGTCTCTCTGCTCTGGGCCTTGAGAGCAGCGGGGTAGTTTTTTCCTTTTGTCTTGGTGACAGAGAAGCAGACTTCTGTTTTGTTTGTTAGTCTTGGGGGGGGGGGGGGGGGGGGGGATCACAAGCAAGAGCACTGTCCCACTCAGTGTCTCTGATACGAGTCGGCAGCATGTGTGCCAGTGTGAAAATAGTTTCCTTTTAGTGTCTGGGACTCGAGAGTAACAGGAACCACCAGCTTCGGGGACCTTTTCCATTACGGCTAATAGGGCAGGATAGAGATGCTGGTTAACGAGCCAGTGGACAGCAGGCACAGATCCCCAGCCTTTACCCAGAGCCCTTTGTTTTCATCGACGCTAACCGTTGAGCAAACTGACAGAAGGGGTTCATTTCTCAAGCGCAGATTTCACTTCGAGGAGCGAGCCAGTGGTCGGACCACACGCTGCGGAGGAGACGTCGTGAACAGTCTCATCTATTTCGCAGTTCTGTTGTTGGACGGTTGTTTCATGTAAATCTGAATTCGTGGCAGAGAGAATAATGTCTGTCACTGCTCGTGATGCAGAAATAACAAGGATGGATTCAGACCTGGACGCGTCTCGTTTAGCGTCTGTCCAGACAATTGGCTGCGGACGAATGAAGAATGCAGTAGGACAGGTGTCTTCAACGTTTTTCAGGCGAAGGACCCCCAAACTGGTGGAGAGATGGAGCAGGGACCCCCTACTATGTATATTGTATAAAATTGTTTCTTATATTAAACTAGGCATAGTGCCACACATAAACATAGCTATCCTGTTATTGTGCATTCAATACTAAGCTATTCAAATATAAAACCGGTTCATATATTCATGTTTTCAATTTACACATGTGCAAGGTGCAGGGTGGCCATGCCACTGCAATTTATAAACATACATCTTGCATACAACACTGAGCTATTAAAGTAATTCACAGATTCATGTTTTTATTTTAAACATGCATGTAGAAGAGACAGTGAATCCTCAAGCCATCTGTGGATGACACACATACTCCCACATCAGTGAGATGTCGGACCCTGATGGGTAGCACACAACTTATCTAACCTTGGACGGATGGAGGTTGTCAGGCAGAGGGTCATATCAGCCTCTCACTATGTTGGATGCATGTTAATGTTTATTTAAAGACATTTACATTTGTGGGGAAAAAATTGGTTAGAAAATAAATCCAAAATCATAAAAAATTGTCTAATCAACCAAACATTTTTGGTGTCGCGGACCCCCTGTTGAAGACCTCTGCAGTAGGATATTGTTCAAGACCGACGTGTACACAACAACAGGATTGCAGCAGCAGGTGGCAGGAAATACCGCTCTTATCACCATAAGCTTTGGAATTTAAAGTCTTTCAAAGTCATCTACTATATGTATGGTTCCTCTTTTCATCCTGATAAACTTGTGTTGTTTAGTTTTTACAGTTCTGAATCCGTCATGAACGCACACACTCGCTCGCAGTGAATCCTCTGGATGAAATCCTTCTGTATCCTGACATGACTCTGGAGTTTTTCTCAGGGGGAGGAGGATTTAAAAATGATTCTTCTTCTTAATAACACAAAGGCGCAGATAAAATTGCAAATATTAATTTTCCTGCATCGTGTTTGAGACATAAACACATCACAAATCTCTCGACTTGGATTCCTCCCGTTTCCCTTCCAGCGACATCAGAGCGTTAGAATCTGTGAAGCCTTAATCCTCCACCTTTCATCTCTGCTGGTTTTGTTCTGCCGGCTTCCCCCGCTCCTCCTGCGATGGAGCAGCCCGGGTTCGGCAGCTCGCTGTGTGCTGAGTAAGTCTTCTTCTAAACGCTTGTGTTAAACGCATCTTGGGTGTGATCCTAAGTGGTGTGAAGCACATGAAGTGCAGCAGAGGTGGATATCAGTGGGAATTATCTGAAATAACTGAGGTGGTTCCATTCTGTTTGTTGGTGGTTATGGCTCCGACAGGCACTTTCAGATACCACCAGTAATGTATTGTTCATGGCGCGAGGCCTCGGGCAGACAAAATGATGGATTGAGCCGTTCTGTTTTCTTCTCACAATCCGTCTTCAAAGAGACCAATCGATCTGGAACAGAGGAGAAGGGAGAATGGGAGAAATCACAAAAATAGACTTTCTTTATAGCGATTTGATTCTGTGATGTGTTATTTTGTCAGGAGCGTTTTTAGACCAAAATCAAAGTTTAGCCTTTGGAGCAGCAAAGAGCAGAGGGCTGATTTTTTAAACGTATATGTGTGAGTCAAGGCGGGTTGTGTGTTTGTGTGTGAGCAAAAATATCTTGTGCCGTCAATCCTCCAATACTGGTATTAACTCCTTCTTGTGTTTCATAGCTGAGTTAGTTAATTTCTACAAAGCAGTTCCAGCTCAGCTTCTTTCTCTCTCGTATGAACAGCAGCTTCTGATACAGTTGAGATTTTTATTTGGCATTTTCTCGCCTGGAGTTTTCTCTGTAAAATAAGACCTCTGTATCTGTCAGCGTGATTGACAGCTCACATAAACTAAACGTGAACCCTCTGAGCGTTTACCACTTGTTCGGTGTGACAGTAATTATGCTCACACTACGCCTGCTCCCCCCCTGGTGGCCGCTGAGGTCTCTGTGTGTCTGTGATAATCTGTGAAGTATAAAACATCTTCTGTGGCTCCAGGCACTCGAACCTCTGCTCACACTTCCCAGGGATCAAGTTTCATTTGAAGGGTGCGTGTAGACAACTGTGAAATCTCATTCAGCTTCATTTTATTTTATTCTCTGTTGATAGAGTTTATGTTCTGTTGAATCATCTGAGAAAAGTAAAACACAAAATGTTCAAATACTATAACAGAACCTGACTGATTGTAGGGGCCGATGCTGGTTCCAATATAAGAATTAAGAAATGGTCCAAAAGTATATATCACACAATATCTATATTTTAAAATGTAAGATGTCATAATGTGTCCTCCATATTATTAAATAAAATCTGAAAAAGACCAGCGTCACATACAGTATGAATTAGATAATTTCAGTTTATTAGACACTGTAAATATAAATCAGTATATTTATTATACAAACTTGAAAATATAGCTAACAATGCTATTTATGCAGCATGACACTAGAACCAATCATGGATATGGATGTTATAATGTTGTTTTCATCCAAGTTACAGCCGCTAGTGTTAGTACTACCCTACTACTACTTGATTATTTTAGATTTACTGTGTTTACAAGAAACAAGGCTTTGTTTAATTGAAGTTAAGATCACACGCATTTGAGAGAAATGACAATAAACCTGAGTTTAAACCTCAACGGCCACAACTCTGAATCCAACACTGATGCTCAGTGATATATACAACCAGTGGCACACACACACACACACACACACAGACACACACACACTGATCCGGCAAAGCTACAGTAACATGCATCACCTCTTGAGGGCAGAATGACTCCACATTAAACTAACAGAAAAAAAAAGCAAATCCACATTTCACTCTTTTGCTCCTTCACTCTCATTCCACCTGATTTCTTCTTCTTTTGTGTTATTACCTACCTTCGACCTGCATCTATTGTCCTTTTTCTTTCCTTGCTGCTTTCTTGCAGTTGACCTCTCCATTGTTCTCTCTCTCCCTCTCTCTCTCCCTCTCTGTGGTGTGCCAGCTAGCAGTGTCACAGGCTTCACCGCTTTACCAATTCCATCAAAAAGCTATTTAACAAACCGCAGACCCAGGCAGCCGTGCCTGCAATGCCTCCACTACGCCTCAATTTCTAATCTCTCCCTACTACACCCCTCAACTCTCTCTTTCTTTCAATCTGTCTCTCTTTTCCTTTTCCTACCTCTCGCTCATCCCTTCTTCTTGTATGCAGCGTCTCTATTTCTTCATCTATCTTCCTGTGCTTTATTCCCCTGTCTCTCTCTACCTCCTCCTCGCCCCTATGCTCCGTCTTCCCCCCGTTTATCTCCACGTCGCTCACTCCCTCTCACCGGCAATTCAATCAATTTTAATCTGCTGCCTCGAGGAGGAAGAAACACGTGTTTTCCAACCGATGTTCCATCATTTCAGGACAAAATTGAATAAACACTGCAAACGTTCTATTCTGTTAATAATAATACAGCGGCTGTTCATTAGAAGGTTTATATACGTATAACGTATAGATTCTCTATGTACAAGGAATGTTCTCTTAAAAATGTTGGGCAAGTCATGTTTTGAATTGCTATGATATAGTTGCTTTGATCTTTGAAGACATGACATTCCCTTTTGATATATATACAGTAGAAACCTTTGATTTAATCTCTATGCAACAAAGAAGAAGAAGTAATAGAAGGTGGATTAGCAGCTTGTCTTTTGTTGCCACCTGCCTATAAACCTAACATAGAAGAAGATCAACGTTGGTATTGAGTAGCCAGCATTTAACTCACGATCCCAGCAGGTGAGAATAAAACTCAACATGAACATAAGCTGCAGAAAAAACATCTGGAAACACGAGAGGATGTCTCCGCCAGAAGAACCAGTCGACAAACCCAGCGCAGACAGGATCATGCTCACAACGGCCCACCTTTGCAAATTCCGAGGGGACAGGCCCAGACCTGAGTCGCCTCATACATGGTGGCAGTCTGCGATGTTCGAACCCCTGATGAAAGCACGATGTCACTTGGATGATGCAAAGGATAATCTACTGCAGACTAGACGGAAAGAACAGCAGCGGAAAGAAACGATACGTGAGCGCAGACTTATGTTGAAGCATTTGCAAAAGCACATAGATGAGCTGCAAAAGGAGAACCACAAAACCGAGGAGTTGAACTCGAGCTATGGTCTGTTTCTGAAGGAGGAAGAGGTACAGAGAACTTGTGATGAAGCAGAGAGGGAGGGGGAGGAGGCTCTTCAGAAGGAGGATCGGTTGGAGAAGTTAAAGCAGGAGACGGCTGAACTGATGATAACGAAAGACAACCTGGACCTTCAGCTGCAGACGTACACCGTGTACGGGAAGGTCATGGAGAAGATACAGAAAATGACTGAGTTCAAGGATGCAGAGTTGCTAGCGGACAATTTCCAAAGTCAGCTCCTCATGAGGGAGCAGCTCTATCTGCGGGAGTGTGAGGCCGAGGAGCAGGTTGACCAGCAGGAGATAGCCGTGGCAGCGCTCAAGAATCAGAGCGACCTGATGCACCTGCAGAAGAGGAATCGACTGATCGAGCTCCAGACCAAGCTGAAGAACTTGCTCGCTGAAGTTGAGGTCTGGGAAACCAAGTGGAGCGACATTCAAAAGGCTTCTGCAAATAAAACACTGAGGCTGGCCCAGGCTAAGATGGTGATTCTCGACCTGTATGAAAAGACAGGCGGCAAATTAAAGGCAGGGGGTGTCGGTGTGAATGACACAGACAAACAGCTGGACAAGATCCAGCTGTACATCCTGGAACAAGATGAGGTAATGGATCGACTTCATGGAGATCAGTCCATTACCTGACCCCAAATCCCACCACTGACCCCTTACCTCCCCCTGCTCTCTCTCCGTACCTCCCCTCACCTCATAAGCCTCACCCTCGAAAATCAGCACCAACCAAAGAGGGCAGCACATTAGCTCCGAGGCCGCCGCAGCCTAATGGAAGGAAGAAAGAGCTAAGCCAGTAGCTTCTCCTTTTTGTGAGGCTACGTGTTCTCCTATGTCTGCTTCCTCTAAGTGCTTGAGTTTCCACCCACACTTGTTAGATGCAACCTGTAAAAATATTGTCAATAAAAAATTACACAATAATGTTATAAGAATGTTATTTCTCTTTTTTTTTATTTCCGGATTTCCCACTTAATTGCTCAGTTTTAACAGAGACCAAGTGTCTTCTAAAGTCTCTTTTGAAAACATAAAATGAAGTCAGTCATAGTTGTTGGTGCTGAAGATCTATATCATGATGTCATATTAAATGCAATACAGAAGTGCCACATTCATGATTTTAGTGTGAATTTACCAGTTTTACAATATTTTGCACTGCAACTCATTACACAGGTTCCCAGAGATCTCATGACGCCACTGCACCACTGATATTTAGAGGAAAAGGGATTGCGTTATTGCTGCCACGGTGATTCAGCAGAGTGACAGCTGCTGGAATAAGCTGTTCCTGAACCTGCTGGTCCGGGAACGGAGGACCCTGTAGCGCCTCCCACAGGGGAGGAGGGCAAACAGGCTGAGGCTGGGGTGGGATAACTTGGGTTGTTAATGAACAACGGTGTCTCTAAATTGGTCCCAAGTGAAACATATGATTGTGTATAAATCAAACCTACATATTTTGACCATATCTGGGCATTAAATACCACTTAAAACAGATTTGACAGATTTGATCCAGCTTGGACCTCAATGGGGTCTGAGAAAGTAGACCCCAGAGGGCCTGTGTTTGGAGAAAGATGAACTGTAGACTTCCTCATCAATCATCTTAAAGGTCTTGACCTCGGGAGTAAAATTATCTCTCTGGAAAAATTGTGGATGGCTCCTGCTCCTCGGGGATGACCTCTGACCTTGCACCTGAGTCAGTTTTGGCTTACAGGATGGAAACTAAATATTTAACAGACACCGTATGAACTGTTTTGGAAAGGTTTTGAACTCCACTACCATAGCCCAATGCAAACCCATGGGGGGGCGCCACTGAGTAGGGCCAAAACCTTGAAAAAAATAGATTTTACAGTTTTATTAGTAAGAAAAACTAAATCTGAATAAACAGGTATTTTTCTCACACCAAAAAACCATAAAGAAGCATGCAAGGTTTGGAAATAACTTTCAGTACGATATCTTGCGAATCCTTTCATGAGACCACATTGAACCAATACAGTTATAACTCCTCATTTAATTATTGTGATGGTGCAAAGCCTAAAAACAGAGAGTTTAGAAAGTTGCAGTCTGATGTGGACAGAGACAAAACAGCTCTCTCTCTGTCTGCAAGCCAGACTCCACCTGGCTAGGTGATGTGGGTGATTCCTTAAGTCTCAGCTAACCAGCCGTGCACATGCCTCAATACTTCCAGTTAGGAGACAGGATACGAAGAAGAGCACTCAAGCCTGTTTTCCGGCTTGTTCTGGCCTGAGCGCTCGTCCTCTGTGGTCAGTCTCTCCCTCTAAGCTGGGCATTTCCAGTGGATAAAGGCTTTGGCTGGAGCCGGGAGCGTGGCGCTCTGCTAGCGGATGTCTTTAAACAGGTGGCACATTAGTAGCTGGCATTTGGAGAGCAGCGCTCGAGGGCAGCTTTTCGGAGGCTTGTGCACTTCCACGCTGCAGGCAAAGTTTCCTGGAATGGCATTGGTGCTTTTCCTGAAAGCCAAGTTTCTTCCGACGCGCTCTTCCTGTTCCGGCCTTCGCTCGTTCCCCGCAGAGAGCGTATCCTCACATTTAGCATCTGTGGTTTAAACAATCATGGGATATTTGTAAAATTATTATTGGCTGAAATGTAGCTGCTCTGTTTCGTTGTGTTATTTTCCTGATCGGCCAAGATAGCCAGGAAATGAGGCCTTGTTGGCTTGTTTACTGTTTACTGGCTGTAACGTCCTCTGTGTTATTCACTCTCCACCTCGTGTGATCTGGACCCGAGAGGACGCCGGACTTCGTCTCCCGGTAACACCTGCAAGAGATGGTTTCTGTGATTAGTGCACCTCAAACCAGAGGAGGAAGTAAAGCGGGAAATCGCCTCCTGTGGTTTGGGTGAAATGAAAATCTGATTTTAATGACA
Source organism: Pleuronectes platessa (assembly GCF_947347685.1). NCBI lineage: Eukaryota > Metazoa > Chordata > Actinopteri > Pleuronectiformes > Pleuronectidae > Pleuronectes > Pleuronectes platessa. The sequence continues at coordinate 24,418,332 of NC_070637.1, forward strand.
CAATGGTTTGTTGTAGTTCTGCCTGTGTCCTGGTGATTGTAATATAATAAATACATCAAGTATTTTCTCCTGTTTGCCTCAGTATATTATCAACATGGTTATAAATCCCTTGAAGTGTTATTTCACAAACTTCTTGTTTGTTAGTCCCTCCATCCATCATCGACCTTGAGCCAATCGCGTGTGACAATGACGTATTTGAGCTTTTAGAAAAATGAAAACTTTGATGACAGCAATTTCGCGTCCCCCCTGCAGTACCTCTGAAGACACCAGGGGGGTCATGGACCAACGCTAAATCATTGTTAATAAAAAATAGTGATCATTGGACCTTGAGGAGCATAATAAGTGATAATAATTAAATGAGATGTAAAGTTTAAATTCCAATATAAGTAGGTAATAATAATAATAATGTCATGTTAACGGACACAGCAGCGAACATGGCTGCAGCCTCTGCATTAGGAAACTCAGAGTGTTTGCTTTCCTTCCTCACTCAAGGCCTCTCATCTTTCTTTCCTCCTCATTTAGGCATTTGTTCTCGATCTGTTTACATAAACTGGAGAGCACGTCGAAGCGAAGGAGAAACACAACGGCACACCGGGCGAGCGAGGTCAGAATCTGCATGCCTGATAAGATTGGACCTGGTGAGTAAACAGAACCAGGCAGCAGGCTCCAGAAATTGGAATAAAGACGGGCTCAGAGTGGTGATACGCCTCTTTTCTGATTTCCTCTCAACACTCTGTTCTCAGACCTGCAGGTTATTTATCTTTCAGTTTTACTTTGCTCGCCTATAGTTTATTTAATTCACTTTATCTTGGCATGTGTTTATTAAACCTAAAAGACCAGATAGGCTGCGTATCCCTGACTTCATACACGACCAATAGAAGCAGAAACGACGTCGCCTCACAACAACGCTGATATTCTACTGGAGCCAGTTACATGCATCTCATCAATCAAACTGGCTTTTCACTCGACCAATGAACTTCACCATAAACACCGTGACGTCACCTGTTGTGAGCTGCCGGTTCGGAGCCTTGAGTCTGGCATCTTGTTCAGCGGCTTCAGAAGTTACCTGTGACCTGCAGCCAGTGGACGGTCCTAGCTTATGGTTTCAACTCTACAAGATAAACATGAATTAAGAATTAATGAAAGAGAATAATGAACATTGACTGATTTCTCATGAATGATTGAAAAGAGAAAGTTTGTCAAATTTTTACACGTTTATATAAAATGTCAACCTCCAGTAAAAGTCACTGTAGATGCATTAACGCACTTCGGCGTGGAGATCATTTCCTGTCTCTGTCTGCAGCCTCCGCACGGGGCCACTCGAGTTCCTCCTGCTCTTTCCTGGTGGATTTATACTTGCAGATGTTATCTGTTTGCACTTAAATAAAAGTCCAATGGATAAAGTTTGCGCAGGCCTGGTGGAAAGCTGAGAGGCTTTTGAAGAGACGGGGCTTTGATGAACAAAGTAGACAGAGTGAGCAATAAAATGTGACATCAAGTGAAGCCTTCACTGCTGGTCTGCAGCCAGCGCTGTGCTCCCACCGTCCAAGGTCCTGCCTGTTCTTTTCTATTCTCTGCTAAAAGGGTCCTTAAACCATGGGTCAGTAAATAAAACGGGTTGTGGGCCAATAAACGGTCCCTACATGGCAGGAGAGGGAGCGCTGTAGTTTTTTCACAAATTGCTTTGGGGCGTCAGAGGGTGAAAAAGGTCACACTTCTCATTTCGTTGCTGAGGTTTAAAGCCACTGATGCTAAACAGGAACGGTGTGGCAACCTTTTTACCTTTTAGAGTCTCACACAACAACCACGAGCTACAACAGGGTCACAGTTTCTTTATTTCCAAAGATCTGAATTCACTGGGTTTGATTCAACCTGTGGCCGATGTGAAGTCATGTCAACGTATGATGGAGGAACATCTGATCAGACCTGATGAGGCAGGATCTTCATTTAACCGTTGATTACATGCAGCAGCATTTCATCGGTATTGAGTGAGCTTACACGTGCAGCTAGACGATCTGGTACAAATGGTTAAATTACAACCTGTTTGCATGGGAGGTCATGTGACGTCTTATCTTGGAAAAGGATTTGTTGGACGGAATAAAGAGTGAATATAATAAGAGCTCGAACAAAGTCTCATCAAATGAAACAGATTCTTTCCACCTTCCAGCTCCGTGGACTCCTGCCGGCGTTTGGTTCTACTTCACTGAACCTTTAACTGCTGAGCCACCCGCAGCTGATTGGTTTTAACTGTATTATTTCAGCAGCCGCAGCGGCGTGGAAACCACAGTAAGTAAACTGCCGGGTCCCGCTGAAACAAATCGGAAACATATTACACCCACTTCAAAGTTCAGATTGGAAAGGTCAGAAATGGGCTGAGTTAATTGGAGCAGTCTGCGATAGAATCAATGGAAAGAAAAATAGAAAAATATGTGGAATTAAACCCAAACTTAGAGTGAGTGGTTCCCAGTTTGGAAACACCAGAGTTCTAGTGCAGCCAGTTTCCTTCTTGGCTTCAGTCGGATATCTTCATCACTGGCATTTCATCAATATTAGCTTTTTAGATGTTCCCTTATTTGCAGTTATGCATCACTGTGTTATTTTGTACAAACAAACACACACACACACACACACACACACACACAGGGACAAAAACAACACACTGCTCCAGGTGTGATTGATTCCTCTGGCCTGCAGGGGAATCAAGGTTCCACCAAAGTCAGCAGTATTTATCCTCTGGGGACCATGATCGCCTGAAATTCATTAAATTCATGACATGACAAGTTCTTGTTGTCAACATATTTCACTTAATGCAAGACTAAGCCAACCAGATGGTGGCGCCACTAATTAAATAGTAATTAAGGATTCATTCTCTGGGGACCAGGAATGATATTGTGGTAATCCATCCAACAGTTGAGATTGAGGTATTTTAACAGTGAAATGATTTAAAGCAAATACTAGAAAACTACATAAATACAGCCAAAGCACTGTTTCAATAAAGAATCAATCATTTATTTCTTATGCTTTAGGATCAGATTTCCAAAAAACTGAAACTCTTACAAAGTCAAGATATTGACTCAAGTTCGAAATAAAACTTCCGGTCGATGGGAGCTGACATTTCCCTTTTCGTACGAGCAGGCGTTTTTATTAGTGCGAACACAAAGTGGAAGCTGCGGCGGCTCCATTTGTTGTGTCTCCAACTAAAACTATTTCACCTCAAAGGCTGAACACACACAGCTGCTGCTTCCTTCTCTGGAGTCAGGTTGGTTGAGGCTGTGATTTATAGCACTCGAGATATTTAAGGTACAATATAATGTAACGGCTCCACAGTGACCCACTGCACCTCGTGACACGACAAAAAAAACACACACACATTTAGTTTCTGAACCATATCTTTCAATTTCTCAACCTCTTCCTATGTAACCCTCCTCTCTCCTCCTCCCTCACCCCTCCATCCTTTCCTTTCACTCCCCCCCTCTCTCCCCCTCTCTTCCTGGTTCTTTGCCATCCGTCTGCCTCTGTGCCTCAGGTACCAGTTGCTATTTGGATGATTTAGTCCAGGAGGGACTGAGGGATTTCATTAGCTGTTTACCTGAGGGCCTCTGGTACCTGTGGTGCTATAAGGCTGCTTTATTAAAAAAAGCCCCCATTCAGCTGCGGAGGAGCTCAGTGGATCAGCGGGTTAGGGTTCACCACGTGCATCTGGCCACAGGTTCGAGTCCTCAGAGTGGGTGTGCAACGTGGGTCTATAATACCTGCAGCTCGATGAGAATGATTCATTTATAATCCTAGGGTTGATATTGATGAATCAAGGGCGCACTCCGCGCTGTGGGTTCGAATCCTGAGTGGGTGTGAACCCATGGGCTTCTGGTGTCTATGGTTTATTAGAAAACTACAACACGCTGAAAATAAATTCACTACAGGTTGTTGTGTGGACTTCCCCGGAAAGGTTCAAATGTTTACTGGAATTATTGTGGGTTTCTTGAAAAGTTGTTACGGTTCCAGAAAGGTTGTTGTGTTTTGTGATCTGTAGTTGTATTTTAAGCATCTGGACCAAAATATATAAGATATCAAAGCTGTGTCTCAAAGTCAGGGACTGCATCCATTGGGGGAGGAGTTTTGTTTGCTTATACGTCCACTAAGCGAGAATGAGTCTGCCTCAGCTAGTCACATAGCTGGCTTGTTGGCCACATCACTGGCTCACAATTAATCGTTGGCACAAGAGGGATCAAACCTGTGATTTTCTTTTTGTTGCTCAGGAATGGAAGGACACCTAAACACGCTGCTGTGACGCAATCGGTCCTCTGATGCAGCCTCCGAAGGACGTGGCCCTGAATCGAGACGATGCCCATTATTCCTCAGAACTGTATTAATCTTAAATAACTCCTATTTTGTATCCAGGGCAATTTGTCACTCCAGGATGTTGTTTAACATTTATATAATGCAGTGAAAAGAAAATGTATTCTTTTATTAATATTTCATTTCCTCTCTATGGTTTAATTTACACACTACAGCACAAAGAGGAAGTTGGAGACACAGAGAGGAAATTCAAAACTAATACAAATAATGAAAGTACCAGACTGCTGAAGCTTCATAATAACTTTATAATAACTGGACTGTGGATGTTGACCCCATTGAAACTGTCATAACAATATTTCTTTATATAGCACCTGCAAGAAATGCAGCTCAAAGTGCTTTACATACAATAAAAATACAGAAAATATATTTTAAGTAACAGAAGAACATGGTAAAATAACATCTAAAAGGAAAGGATATTAAAAAACTGATATTTAAATATTAATTTAAATAAAAAAAGGCATAAAAACAGTAAAGCAATAAAGTGAATGAAATAATAAAGTGATTATAAAGTGATGATCAATAACACAATGACTCTGAACATGTGAGAGTTGTTGAATAAAACAAGAACTTGGCTCATGTGAACAATGTGAAAAAACTCCACACAGCATTTACATTCCCTTGAAAACAAAGTCTTATGGATTTAATTCTAAGAGTCTATTTCTCAAGAGTCGAATAAACTTTAAGAAAACCTATAACTGAAGGTGAGTGAAAGTCCTTTTATTAGCCACACCGGCCTTGTCCAAAGTTTAAGTTCAAACGATGAATGTGCAGCTTTACACGGTTGTTTTTATCAGGAATCTACAGCAACGTACAGGAATCAATTCTTTTCTGAGCAGAATTAATCAAACGTGGATTGGTGGCGGCTCCCTGCTCACGAGGAGACGCATGTGGATATAATAGGTCACACGTTAAAACCTCATACACACCCACACACATATTTGTACCTGCTGCACGTAAGAATATGCAAACACTGCGATTACAAATGCAAACATTGCATTTGCACATATTTCACAAACCTGTAAACACCCACATAAGCTCTCACATGACAATAATACTTGATACACAGCTACAAAGACAGATCCCCGGAACATGCATGTAGATCAAAACAGATCTGTGTAATACACATGTACACACAGAATAAGTCCTTGAGCATATTGTCTAAACACATTTAAATTAACAAAGTGGAACAAAACAGAAAAAGAAAAACCAGGAGGGAGGGGTAAAGATGAGGAGAGCCGCAGGGGGGGATGAAGGGAGAGGTGTGATGTTTATCGTGAAAGGACACAAACTGAGACTGTGGTGACTCGTTGTTATCAGATCACTGCGTCAAGTGTTAATACAGTAAAACAACCCGATGATGGAAAATGCAACAGACCAGAAAACTGAACGTATGTAGTCTCTTGTTTCTTTGTAAAGTCCAGAAAGCAACTGATAAACGTATTGTTTACACAATGGCATTTTGATAATCGAGCAGAAATAGTTTCTACTTAGCATCAGTCCTTAGAGAAGAATGATCAAATATAAGCTACCTCCATTCGCATAACAGGCAGAAACTGACCCATTATATTACACATTTATGTATATTCGTCATTTGAACATTGATATACGAGGCTTTTTCAAAACAGATAAAGCCAATCAGAGCAGATTTGGCTTTATCTGGGGAGAAAGGGGCTAAAATCCTGTGTTTCAGACAGAGGCTAGAAAGAGGAGCTGCAGAAATGGAACGTTTTGAGGAAAGTGATAACAGGTAATAACAACAATTAAAATATAGACATGAATATGAGCAGAATGAGCCTCCTCTGAAGTAATTCAACATTTTAAACAAATATTTGGATGAATGCAAACTTTCTTCAGCCCCTCTGCAGTGGCTCCCTGAACAGTGCACACTCTCAGGCCCAGGGGCTCCGCCCCCGCCCCGCTCACTCTCTCAGAGAGCAGCCAGTCAGGGACAAACAAGAGACGTTCAAAAGCCAAGATGAAAAGAAAGTACGATGAAGCCTGTCTTGCTCTTGGGTTCACGGGGTAGGACATGAGGAGAGACGTGTGGATTTTATGTCTGAAAACTCTATGAGACCCAACAAATTAAGAAGCCACTTAAAAACATTACACCACAGTCACAGGCATGTGTTCTTTTTGGTTGAGCTTTATCATCTTTGTAACAAAGTGATTGTAATTGAATAAATGTTTTCTCTATTATTGAAAAAGTACTCAAATTAAGTTGAATTTAAGCAAAGTTATGACACTATTCTTTGAATTTTGTTGTATTTATCCAGCAATCAAAAGAGGAGTGTTATCATTTTCAACGCAAGTTGCACATACCCTTCCGAGTATAAAAGTAACAGCAGGCATGGTCAGCCCAGTGTTGCAACACATCAAACACCAGCACTTGATTAGTGTTCTGTGCTGTCCCTGTCTACATTGTGTCCTGTTCGTTTAGTTAGGAATCATTGCCTGGCACAGCCTTATTCATTATTCGAGTACAAAAACTACCCCTAACCAGCTTTGGGGGGCCCAGCTTGCAAAAGTTTGAGTACCCCTGTCCTAAATGTTCTACCAGTTCCACAAGTCATTCTGCTCAGCTTCCGGATGTAGCAAACCCTTTTAGTTTATACCTGTACAATGTGGGCACTTTCTGTAATTGGTGTCTGTGTGAACACTAGTACTGTTATTTCTCCTATCTTAGATATGTTCAGTTTTTTCGAATCACTCAAGTGGATCTCAAGAAGACATTCTTCACATCATTGGATGCACACGCCTCACAGCTGATAAAGTTGTACAGAACACGTAGTGGGACACTAGCAAAGGACTTACAGGCCTTCCTTGACAACCTTGATGACCAGGTAATGCAAGTAGGAGATAAATGAAGGGTTTCTGAGACATGGATAGTGCACTTTCACATATTTTCAGGCCGTGATATATTTTTTCAATCTTCATTTTGTGTCTTTGAGACAACCGATGTGCTTAAACAAAGGAAGGCCACAGCTCTCCGAGGTTTTCCTCTATATTTGTGGGAGAAGCCAGGCATCGTCCTGAAGACATGTCTGGTAAGAATACTTCGGTTTATGCTATTGATGCTTTTTCTTCATTTTTTTAATAGCTGGGCCAATATAAATATACAAAGGGCAAGTAAATCTCTGATTAGAGAGTAAACACACTCATTTGATAGGAATATGCAATAAAACACAATTCTGAATTTAACAACTTACTTTTATTCCCTTTAATGTAATATAGGTATATAGCCATAAATAAGGCTGAAATCTCTAACAGTAAACGTAAAGACACATTATCATGAGTTAATCTATGAGGGTTCACCTAAAAAACCTTAAATTAGTACAAGTCTTTGTGTTCGATTGTGGCCGATTTATATGCACTGTTGGGGTGGGATATTGTCCATCCTTTTTGGCATATTGATCAAAATCCTTCAGTGTGTTCAAAATTATGGAATCAAAGGACTATCCCACAAGTTTTTAAATGTTTACCATTTTTCTATGCTTTTGGAATTTAAGCAAGATCAGTAAAACTGGGAAGCTAGAAACTGCAGACCAGCTCAATTTTAAGAACACCTTAAGAAAAAAAATGTCAAGTTTCGCACAAATTATCCTTTAACATGGAGTAACTGATGAGATCGGGGTGGTCAAAGTTCAAAGTGGCCTTACAAAATGTATTTTTGAATGTATCTTAAATTTGTTGTTAGGAAATTTCTTCATTTAACAGTTGTCACTTGCACTCAAAGTTGAACTGATGCAGTGCAGTGCATGTCACTGCACTGTTACCAATCTCATGTTCCCATTTGTAGTAAGTGTTTACTCACTGCTGGATTTGGTTATCCAAAGACTCTGCAGCTAAACACATTTGTCGTGTTACACGTTTTTCAGGGATGCACTTTCTTCACTGCTGGGTTTGGCCAGTGGTTTCCTAACCAACACATGTTTGGTGATTCATAGTGTCATTTCACCTGACTATTTTTCTGTATTAGATTTTTTATGAACCTCGGCACAAAGGCACTGCCACATTCCTATCCAAAAGAAAAGAAAACGATCCCAGAGTCCAGTGATCAGACGACAGAGACAATGAACGAAGTTCGGAGGAAGATTTCTCTTGAAGAGATTTGAAGCCAAATATCTGACAGACCCAACACTGGTAATTCCACGATTGAACAGGCCATGCGCTTGATACCTGAGCTGGAGTTCCATGAGCTAATGGGTGAGAAGGAGCAGAATATGGCTGATCTGCTACATGAGAACTGTGTCTTGGTCTACAAGCTACAACAACTGCAGTCAATTGCAGATAAACGGGAAAACGACCCCGTTGCCTGTTTGCGGCTGAATCGAGGCGAAGAGCTACTGCCCTCAAATATGATCATTTAGAGCAGTGTCTCATTGCTGAGAAAAAAAGAGGGAGTGGGTGGAGTCACGCCTTGCCAAAGAGGATGAGGATATCTCCAAAGTCAGATCTGCACTGGCCCAGGCTGAAAAAGACGCAAACAATCACAAAGCCAGTGGGAGCGTGACGAGTCCCGACTTCAGGAAGAACACCTGCAGGGGCCTCCAGCCTCACAGCAGAACTGACCAGGTCCCAGGAAGAGCTGGAGACAGAGAGGAGCCTGAGGAATCAGGAAAAGCTCAGGCTCCAAGAGTCCCTCAGGGCCGCCACACAGGCTGTGGACGAAGAGAAAGAGGCGAGAAAGAAACCAAAGAAGAAATCTGTCTTCAAACGGTGCTGCTCTGGAACGATCTAAACAGCTTCTCTTTGTCAGGCTGTATGTTCTTCCAGTGCTCTGTTGGTGTCAACTGAGCACTCAATCAATATAAAGGGACACAACCTTGCCTTATAAGGCAGCGGTCCACAACCTTTTTCGCGCTACGGACCAGTTGGATATGAGACAATATTTTCACGGACCGGACTTAAAGGTGTGGCTACAGACCCTCACTTCGGAGGCCCTCTGTTGACTTTGGAAGATAATTTTTTTATTTAAACGAAAATAACAAATTGTTTAGCCTGACGTTGTCATACTCACAATACTAGTCAAGACACACTGAAAAATGATTTTAAACGATATTGATGACATATTTTATATGATATAAATGATCAAATATGCGTCTTCTGTTGTCCTGGATTTTTTATAAAGACAACACCAAGAAAGACAAATGTTGGGACGCTGTTGCTTAATGTTGGAGCAACAAGTAAAGAAAAGCTTTTATACAACTGGATCAACGGGTGATATTATTAGCGCTGCCCGGCGGTTCAGCGTCGCCTCCGCTTTGTCTGTTCCTCTTTCAAAATGAATGCTCTGTCCATGTCTTCTAAAACAGACTCAATGGCAGCATCTACACATCTCAGCTCTCCAGCGGCAGGCATGTTTGTGGAAAATGAATTCAACCCAAGCGCTCTTTGATGACGTGGTTGATTACGTTACTGTTGATCATCTGTCCATCATCGTATAAAGCCCGCCCTTACAATCAGTTTCTCTTCGGGCATGATTTCTCCCCAACGGAGCGACTCCAGACCGAACTTCCCGACCTCATATGTTGTGGGCGGGGCTAAGTTCGTCTGGCATCCAGGCTACGAATTGTTAATACGTGGCCTCAAATTAATTATGCGTGTTAAGTTACCAAAGCTCCATTACGCACACACTGCGCCTCTATGCGCTTTGGAGAGGTTTTATTGTTATTTAAAACTAAAAATGAATTCGTTAATTAAAAAAAATTCCAACGATGTCACCAGAGGGGATAAATGCGACAAAATAAAATGATATACGAATAGCATAAAAACTGGAGTATATATACATTTATATAGCGAGCTAGATAACAGGATATCTAACCGAGGCGAATCTGCATCGTCTACGTTACGAAGTCAAACCTCCTCCTCAACTGCTCGTGTTCTGCTTCCATGGAGAGCAGGTCCGGCGTACAGATACTGCACGTAGTTTTTTTCAGGGCCATGTTAAGGGTTAAATTCTCCCGAACTATTGACTTCTTGGTACGCGATGCTGTTGCAGCGGACTCCGTCATTGGTCCATGTTGTGTCGCTTTTGCATATGCGCAACTTTCAGAGATAGGAAGGAAGCGAGATGGCTCACTCCTCAGCTACTTCCATCAGCACCTCCGGTAAAACAACGTTTAAGTTCAGCTGCACGGCACGAAAAACACGTAACCAGCGAATCATCGACGAGTTAATTCGTAGGCGACTTTTTAATCGTTGCAGCCCTAGTGAGTAGCAATGAATAAATCACAATGCTAGTCAGTGGGAGCCCTGAGCCTGTTTCTCTTCAACAAGGCGGTCCCGTCTACTCATTCATCAGTCAGGTTTGTGTTTAGAGAAAAAGTCACATGACCGACACAAGCGTCTTGACATGCGTAGAGCATGAGTCATAAATAAAACACCGTTCAGAATCAGATAATAAATAAACAGAAATAATGTTATTTTTTTCTATTCTTTCTGTGCGGCTGGGGGACCACTGTTATAAGGCATGTGAAATAGCAAAAATATTTCTATCTGAGCTGTGAGGTCCTTCCACTACAACCTTCTGAGCAAGAGTGAGTGAGGAGTCTGAGGGCTCCTCAATTTATAGGCTGCCTCTCACAGACTCCTCCCCCTTTTCTATTCCACTGTGATCCTTTAATTCTATAACTGTGAATAAAAATAAACTTATTTATATATATATATATATATATATATATATATAATATCATTCATGATACCGTGTATCTATGAATATATTATATTTTATTGGACTTCAGTGATATTTGCATTTGTTTATATTCTATTTAAAATAAAATTGACTTTAAACAAATTTCGTAGTGATAAACTGTGATTGTTTTAAGTCACATATCAAATTACATGTGATTTATTTGAGTTGTCTACATCCATGTATTGTTTTTGTAATAAATCATGTTGTTATTACTACTTTGTGACGTCTACGAATTGTCTTTTTTTTTAATAACTTAACTGTGACTTGTGGTTTTAAGCGAATGTCGTACAGATAAACTGTGGTTGTTTTAAGTTACATATCATATTAAAAATTATTTAGTTCCTTAGTATTTATTTGAGTTGTATACATCCATGTATTCTTTTTGTGATCCATCATGTTTTTATTACTACTTCGTAACATTCACGAATTGTCTTTTTTTCAATTGTCTTTGTCTTATATTTTTTCATCTTCAGTCTTTCAGACAACTGATGTGCTTGAACAAAGGAAGGCCACAGCTCTCCGAGGTTTTCCTCTATATTTGTGGGAGAAGCCAGGCATCGTCCTGAAGACATGTCTGGTAAGAATACTTCGGTTTATGCTATTGATGCTTTTTCTTCATTTTTTTTAATAGCTGGGCCAATATAAATATACAAAGGGCAAGTAAATCTCTGATTAGAGAGTAAACACACTCATTTGATAGGAATATGCAATAAAACACAATTCTGAATTTAACAACTTACTTCTATTCCCTTTAATGTAATGTAGGTATATAGCCATAAATAAGGCTGAAATCTCTAACAGTAAACGTAAAGACACATTATCATAGGTTAATCTATGAGGGTTCACCTAAAAAACCTTAAATTTGTACAAGTCTTTGTGTTCGATTGTGGCCGATTTATATGCACTGTTGGGGTGGGATATTGTCCATCCTTTTTGGCATATTGATCAAAATCCTTCAGTGTGTTCACACTTATGGAATCAAAGGACTATCCCACAAGTTTTTAAATGTTTACCATTTTTCTATGCTTTTGGAATTTAAGCAAGATCAGTAAAACTGGGAAGCTAGAAACTGCAGACCAGCTCAATTTTAAGAACACCTTAAGAAAAAAAATGTCAAGTTTCGCACAAATTATCCCTTAACATGGAGTAACTGATGAGATCTGGGTGGTCAAAGATCAAAGTGGCCTTACAAAATGTATTTTTGAATGTATCTTAAATTTGTTGTTTGGAAATTTCTTCATTTTTGAACAGTTGTCACTTGCACTCAAAGTTTAACTGATAAAGGGACATGTCACTGCACTGTTACCAATCCCATGTTCCCATTTGCACTAAGTGTTTACTCACTGCTGGATTTGTTTATCCAAAGACTCTGCAACTCAACACATTTGTCGTGTTACACATCAGACGACAGAGACAATGAAAGAAGTTCGGAGGAAGATTTCTCTTGAAGAGATTTGAAGCCAAATATCTGACAGACCCAACACTGGTAATTCCACGATTGAACAGGCCATGCTCTTGATACCTGAGCTGGAGTTCCATGAGCTAATGGGTGAGAAGGAGCAGAATATGGCTGATCTGCTACATGAGAACTGTGTCTTGGTCTACAAGCTACAACAACTGCAGTCAATTGCAGATAAACGGGAAAACGACCCCGTTGCCTGTTTGTTGTTTGTGGCTGAATCGAGGCGAAGAGCTACTGCCCTCAAATATGATCATTTAGAGCAGTGTCTCATTGCTGAGAAAAAAAGAGGGAGTGACTGGAGTCACGCCTTGCCAAATAGGATGAGGAGATCTCCAAAGTCAGATCTGCACTGGCCCAGGCTGAAAAAGACGCAGAACAATCACAAAGCCAGTGGGAGCGTGACGAGTCCCGACTTCAAGAAGAACACCTGCAGGGGCCTCAAGCCTCACAGCAGAACTGACCAGGTCCCAGGAATAGCTGGAGACAGAGAGGAGCCTGAGGAATCAGGAAAAGCTCAGGCTCCAAGAGTCCCTCAGGGCCGCCACACAGGCTGTGGACGAAGAGAAAGAGGCGAGAAAGAAACCAAAGAAGAAATCTGTCTTCAAACGGTTCCGCAAGTTCCTGTGCTGCTCTGGAACGATCTAAACAGCTTCTCTTTGTCAGGCTGTATGTTCTTCCAGTGCTCTGTTGGTGTCAACTGAGCACTCAATCAATATAAAGGGACACATCCTTGCCTTATAAGGCAGCGGTCCACAACCTTTTTCGCACTACGGACCAGTTGGATATCAGACAATATTTTTACGGACCGGACTTAAAGGTGTGGCTACAGACCCTCACTTCGGAGGCCCTCTGTTGACTTTGGAAGATAATTTTTTTATTTAAACGAAAATAACAAATTGTTTAGCCTGACGTTGTCATACTCACAATTCTAGTCAAGACACACTGAAAAATGATTTTAAACGATATTGATGACATATTTTATATGATATAAATGATCAAATATGCGTCTTCTGTTGTCCTGGATTTTTTATAAAGACAACACCAAGAAAGACAAATGTTGGGACGCTGTTGCTTAATGTTGGAGCAACAAGTAAAGAAAAGCTTTTATACAACTGGATCAACGGGTGATATTATTAGCGCTGCCCGGCGGTTCAGCGTCGCCTCCGCTTTGTCTGTTCCTCTTTCAAAATGAATGCTCTGTCCATGTCTTCTAAAACAGACTCAATGGCAGCATCTACACATCTCAGCTCACCAGCGGCAGGCATGTGTGTGGAAAATGAATTCAACCCAAGCGCTCTTTGATGACGTGGTTAATTACGTTACTGCTGATCATCTGTTCATCATCGTATAAAGCCCGCCCTTACAATCTTATTGTTCCGAACAGTTTCTCTTCGGGCATGATTTCTCCCCAACGGAGCGACTCCAGACCAAACTTCCCGACCTCATATGTTGTGGGCGGGGCTAAGTTCGTCTGGCATCCAGGCTACGAATTGTTAATACGTGGCCTCAAATTAATTATGCGTGTTAAGTTACCAAAGCTCCATTACGCACACGCTGCGCCTCTATTCGCTTTGGAGAGGTTTTATTGTTATTTAAAACTAAAAATTAATTCGTTAATTAAAAAAAATTCCAACGATGTCACCAGAGGGGATAAATGCGACAAAATAAAATGATATACGAATAGCATAAAAACTGGAGTATATATACATTTATATAGCGAGCTAGATAACAGGATATCTAACCGAGGCGAATCTGCATCGTCTACGTTAAGAAGTCAAACCTCCTCCTCAACTGCTCGTGTTCTGCTTCCATGGAGAGCAGGTCCGCCGTACAGATACTGCACGTAGTTTTTTTCAGGGCCATGTTAAGGGTTAAATTCTCCCGAACTATTGACTACCTGGTACGCGATGCTGTTGCAGCGGACTCCGTCATTGGTCCATGTTGTGTCGCTTTTGCATATGCGCAACTTTCAGAGATAGGAAGGAAGCGAGATGGCTCACTCCTCAGCTACTTCCATCAGCACCTCCAGTAAAACAACGTTTAGTTCAGCTGCACGGCACGAAAAACACGTAACCAGTGAATCATCGACGAGTTAATTCGTAGGCGACTATTTTTGTCATCGATTTTTCTTGACGATGTTGATTAATCGTTGCAGCCCTAGTGAGTAGCAATGAATAAATCACAATGCTGAATCAGTGGGAGCCCTGAGCCTGTTTCTCCTCAACAAGGCATTCCTGTCTACTCAGTCATCAGTCCGACAAATATCGTGTGGGTTTGTGTTTAGAGAAAAAGTCACATGACCGAGACAAGCGTCTTGACATGCGTAGAGCATGAGTCTTAAATAAAACACCGTTCAGAATCAGATAATAAATAAACAGAAATAATTTAAGTTTTTTTCTATTCTTTCTCTGCGGCCCGGTACCAAATGACCCACAGCCCAGTACCGGTCCACGGCCCGGGGCTGGGGAACCACTGTTATATGGCATGTGAAGTAGCTAAATATTTCTATCTGAGCTGTGAGGTCCTTCCACTACAACCTTCTGAGAAAGAGTGAGTGAGGAGACTGAGGGCTCCTCAATTTATAGGCTGCCTCTCACAGACTCCTCCCCCTTGTCTATTCCACCGTGATCCTTTAATTCTAGAACTGTGAATAAAAATAAACTTATTTATATATATATATATATATATATATATAACATAATTTATGATACCGTGTATCTATGAATATATTATATTTTATTGGACTTCAGTGATATTTGTATTTATTTATATTCTATTTAAAATAAAATTGACTTTAAACAAATTTCGTAGTGATAAACTGTGATTGTTTTAAGTCACATATCAAATTACATGTGATTTATTTGAGTTGTCTACATCCATGTATTGTCTTTGTAATAAATCATGTTGTTATTACTACTTTGTGACGTCTACGAATTGTCTTTTTTTTTAATAACTTAACTGTGACTTGTGGTTTTAAGCGAATGTCGTACAGATAAACTGTGGTTGTTTTAACTTACATATCAAATTAAAAATTATTTAGTTCCTTAGTATTTATTTGAGTTGTATACATCCATGTATTCTTTTTGTGATCCATCATGTTTTTATTACTACTTCGTAACATTCACGAATTGTCTTTTTTTCAATTGTCTTTGTCTTTTGTGAGTTTCTTTCTTGTTCTGATGAACTTGAGTCTTGATTTTCAGTCTGAAGAACAAACTGGTGTCAGATGTGATGACAGTGAAGACACTGATACACACTCCTGACTGAGTATGAAGCCATTTCTGTGAACAACCATCATCACTGCTGTCGATACCTTCATCACTGAGTGTTGGTGGAGTCCTCATCTTCATCACCTCAGCTTTAACAAATGTTCAAACACTAGACTCAGAAGTTTAGCTGATTTCTTCATAGAATATAAATCTACGAAGAATCACAATCAAACTGCGAGATGTCTCAACGTCTCCGCTCGTCGGTGTCTACAAAAATTTCAACCGAATATAAAACCAAAAAGCTGTCAGTGCTGCTTTCAAGGTCGATCAGGACAAACTGCTCCGAGAAAGTAACAGCTTGGTGCAACGTGAGCTGTTTGTAGATTTGTGGCAGAACTGGAAAGTTCCAGTATTTAGCGACAACACGGCCCAGGCACCAGGAGCTGAGAAGACGGCACAGGGCGACCACCAAGGAGCTCTTCCTCACGACCATCGGTAAATAAATCATACAACTTCTCTAATTATACATCCTGCTATAAGTTCTTGAAACACTTCAAGTCACAGGACCGAACTAATTCATATGTCTTTTGCTATGAGTGCCACAGTCCAAATCTTCGTGTGTCCAGGGCGATTAGCCACCAAGCTAGCTAACTAATGGCAGCAATGGAGTTAGCTTAGTTTTGTGCATTGAAAGTTTCTTTTGGGGGGGGGGGTTATTGAATGAGGAGAAAGGAACGGACCAGTTAATGTATCTGTCCCAGAGAATTAGCCCACTCAAATTTAAATTCTATTTAAAATAATATTGTGACTTTAAACGAATTTTCGTATCGATAAACTGTGATTGTTTTAACTCGCATATCAAATTACATGTGATTTATTTGAGTTGTCTACATCCATGTATGGTTTTTGTTTTAAATCATGTTGTTATTACTACTTCGTAAAGTCTACGAATTGTCTTTTTTTTTAATAACTGAACTGTGACTTCAGATTTTAAGCGAATGTCGTACAAATAAAACTGTGGTTGTTTTAACTTACATATAAAATTAAATATTATTTATTTTCCTTAGTGTTTATTTGAGTTGTCCACACACTGGTCATTTGAAGTGTACTTCAGAGTGATGGAAGCATCGTGTTTGTTTAATATATTAAAAAATTCATCGAACTCCTCCTTGGAGTGGGTATCCTGTATGCTTTGGAATTCTCATTGTTAGCTTAAATACTAAATGTTGTCACTTTTTCATGTATACACCGTGATTTCACAAAATGTTTGGTCATGGAAATTTGGTTTAAAGTTATTGAAAAGTAATGGAAATCCATTAGTCCGAATGTGTATGAACCCTGTAGCCCCTCTCTGTCAACCCCCCCTCCCACCTCGCCCCCCCCCCCCCCCCATTCACTCCTGTCACCCCTCAAGTCCTTTTCCATCAACCTCTCCCAGTCCTTCCTATATGATCCCTTCTCCTATAGCCATGAACCCCCCCCCCCCCCCCCCCCTCCCCCCACTTGTCACTTCACCTTCCCTCCCCTCTCTCATTTTTTTGCCCCCGGCTCCCAATCACCCCCCCTGTCAATCCACCACCTTGCATGACCCACCTACACTGAATCCTCCGTCTTCAATCGCTCCTCTTTCTCCTCCCTCCCCTTTTCAATCAGGTGGTCTGCCGGCAGGTGACCTCCAGCCTCACAGCAGCGAGGACAACAGAGAGGAGCCTGTGGATTCAGGAAAAGCTCGAGCTCCAAGAGTCCCTCAGGGCCGCCACACAGGCTGCGGACAAAGAGAAAGAGGAGATCTCCAAAGTCAGATCTGCACTGGACCAGGATGTAAAAGAAACAGAACAATCACAAAGCCAGTGGAAGCGTGACAAGACCCGACTTCTAGAAGAACACCTGCAGGTGACCTCCAGCCTCTCAGCAGGACTGATCAAGTCCCTGGAAGAGCTGGAGGCAGATAGGAGCCTGAGGAATCAGGAAAATGTTGAGTTCCAAGAGTCCATCAGGGCCGCCACACAGGCTATGGACCAAGAGAAAGAGGCGGGAAAGAAACCAAAGAAGAAATCTGTTCAAACAATTCCGCAAGTTCCTGTGCTGCTCTGGAACGATCTACCCAGCTCCTCTCTGTGAGGCTGTATGTTCTTCCAGTGCTCTGATGGTGTCACCTGAGCACTCGATCAATATAAACGGACACAAAAGTCAGCAAAAACAAAAGTATTTATTTAGCTCAGTGTTTCTGTGAATCTTTCCTGGTGGCGTCAGTTGCAGAGAGAGATGACGCTGAGTGACAGGCGGCCCGGTGGAAAGGTTGCTTCAGAGGCCTCCGAGCTCTGCACCGCCCGAAAGCCTCCAGCGCCACAATAGGGCGAGCGTCCTGGGAGGCTGCTGAACACCGAACGCACAACCAAGACCCCGAGACTTTTGAAACACGCACACGTCCTCGCAAGCATACCTGCGAGCTGAGAGGGAGGCAGAGATCACAGGAGGTGAGCGGTGTCACAGCTGGAGCTGGAGCTGGAGCTGGAACCCCCCCCCCCCCCCCTCCCCTCCACGCCTCTCTCTCTCTCTCTCTCTATTTCTTCTTCTCTCATCACACCCGGTGTCATTGCCTACAGTTCTCCTCCGCTCCGACCTTTCCCGGTGACCTTTTCTCCTGACCTCCTGTAATCCTCCCACCTGCTCCTCTCTCTCTCTCTCTGCCTTCCTCCTCCGTCTCTTGCAGCTACACCCCCTGTAGCCCCTCTCTGTCAACCCCCCCCCCTCCCCCCCTCGCTCGCACCCCCCCCATCCACTCCTGTCACCTTTCTGTCTCCTCACTGCTGTCACCCCTCAAGTCCTTTTCCATCAGCCTCTCCCAGTCCTTCCTATAAAGCCCCTTCTCCTATAGCCATGAACCCCCCCCCCCGCTCCCTGTCACTTCACCTTCCCTCCCCTCGCTCATTTTTCTGCCCCCACCTCCCCATCACCCTCCCTGTCAATCCACCTCCTTGCATGACCCACTTACACTGAATCCTCCGTCTTCAATCGCTCCTCTTTCTCCTCCCTCCCCTTTTCAATCAGGTGGTCTGCCGGCATCCTCCACACACAAAAAGACACACACACACAACACAAACTCACACACTGTCAGTTTGCCTGACCTACTTTCTCCATACTGCCATAACTCACCCGTGAAGTTGTAGCTGTTGGTGGTTGACGCCAGCAGCCGGTCAGTTTAGTTACTTCTTGGATTGCGGAGGCATCGTTAACACTCACGAGTTTGAAGTAAAGACTTTAAGACCAAATGTGAGGTTTGAAAAAAGTGCAGTTGAAGGTTCTGTGTCTTGCTCAGGGGCACTTCAGCACACTCTCTGGAGGAGTCTCTCAGGGAACCTTCTTATTGCCAGATGACCGACTGCACTGCCTCCTGTGTAATAAAGATATCTTACTCTGCTCCAGGATTTTATTCTATTGAAATGAGACCAGTACAAA
This sequence comes from Pleuronectes platessa, assembly GCF_947347685.1. NCBI lineage: Eukaryota > Metazoa > Chordata > Actinopteri > Pleuronectiformes > Pleuronectidae > Pleuronectes > Pleuronectes platessa. The sequence goes on from NC_070637.1 coordinate 24,437,509, forward strand.
AGAGCAACCCACACATTTCCATGTTTTATTCGTTCTGTTGCCGCTTTGGTTTCAGAAGTCACTGTTTTATTATGTGAGAAGCTGAATGAGCACCTGGCTGAAGCACATCGCCACGAGCAGAGAGTCACTTCTGTCCTTTTCACTGCCCGTTCTGAATTTTGAATTTCTGCCTTTCACTCGGCTCCTTTACCAAAATAGAACAACCCTTTTCAGCTGCTTTTACATTTTATGCATTGAAGTAAAAAGAACAACTCTTAATCCAATCATGTGGCATTACGCCGCCCGTCTATTTGAAATGTACCAACAAATAAGAACACACAGAGGTCAGCGTGTCACAACCATAACACAAAGAGGCTAGTCAACAATATTAAAGTGCACATGATGCAAGTGAACACATATAATGCACCAAACAGGTCCTAATAATATACATCCGACCAAATGGCTCCAGATTCTTTACAGCAAAACACATCACAACACGGTTATTTCCACCCAATCATCCCATTTCTATATAATACCAGTGCAACTCTCTCCTGTACAGGACACACATCTTATCATATTTATATACATACCTATTCAACAAATACACCCTGAGAGCACAAATAAAGACCCTTTCAGACGTGTAGGAGGGATCCACACAGAAATTCATATATTTGTGGAATGAGTCTGAAAAACTTTCATTTTGCTGCCGTTGCTACAGAATATGATGAGGTTGAGTTCCACAGGCCAAACCGTTGTTTACATTATGAGAAGGGGAATTAGATAGAAAATAACAAGTATGTGACTCAGAAATATGTATTTTTATTATTTGTATACATTCTTTGAGTGTAGTTGCCAATCAAATACCGACTCTTACTGATAAATTGATTAGTTTTTGATATTTATATTCTAATTAATACTGACATCATTTATCCTGCCTTTTGAATTATTCCTGACATTTAATTCCTTCCTGAATATGTCTATTACTACATTAAAATATGAAGTAATGTTTATATATCTGTGTGTAATGTTCACATAACAGTACCTTGAAGTGCATCTGCCCACCGTTGCCCACCGGTCTGTCTGGCTCAGTGACTCTCCCTCTTCCCGGCTCCATGTAAATTAACCATCACACTGGATTCGGGGCCATTTCCACGCTCTGCCTGCGTCTGTCTCTCGTGTTCCTGAGCTGCAGAAAGAAAATCCCAGCGCTCCCCTGTCCCTCGTTCTGTCGCTGCTCGCTCAGCATGAACACAGGTGCATTTTTCTATCTGAATGCATTGGCTGCATCTGCAGCGTGTTTGCATTCATATATTTTCTCTCTACAGTATTACCTGAATATCAATGTTTCCCAAAGCATGAACCTTGTGTGTTGAAAATGTCAGGGAATATACAGAGCTGCTATTATTTCAGTGGAACCCCCGGTGCATTGGAATGAAGTCGTCAGGTCTTATGAACAGGAAGAGGACAACCCCAGAGAATCTTTTATCTGAACTCCTTTATCTTCTGCAGTTTGTTTAACACTTTGGAATTAAGATATCAAGATCATTTGGGCTTTTACAAACTTTACATTTGTTTAATACTAACTAACGCTACTTTGAAAGAGTTATATTTGGCTGTGTTTGCACAATGCTATATTTTCTGTTGGTTATCTAAATGAATGTGTTGTTCTAAATATGTAATAATGGTCCTATTCCCTTTTCTGTTATGATAGATAATTAATAATACAAATATTGTTTAAATAACGTGGAGGAGGCGGGATTAATTACCTATATTGCAGCCAGCCACCAGATGGCGATCAAGATGCTAGGCTTAATTTTGTCGAGGAATTGCCATATTGGCCATATTGTGTGTCTTTGTATACATTCTGCTCTGTTATATCAATATTCTGCCCTCTAGTGGCCATAAATGTGTCTTTAATTACACGTTAACTTACATTGAACTGCGACGACCAGCATTAATGATTCCTTTTGAACTTTATCTTTCTCTACACATGCTGTTTCTCCTTGTGTGTATTTGTCCAAGTCACATAATATAAAAAAAACGTTTCTCTCCATTTACTCCCGAGTGCCCCCCCCCCTTGTGTTTGCACTCTGCAGCGGCCCCTTTGCTTTCTGGCCGTTGATGTATATATTCATGTAAATCCTCCCTATCTCTGGGCCCCTCTCTCTGTCCCCCCCCCCCCCCCCCCCGTCCCTCCTCTCAGGTGTGTTTATTTATGAGTCAGCCTGCTGGCCTGTGAATGTCTCTTCCTCCATTTTATGCTCAACTCCTTCAGAAACTCATTAGACTGTGAAGGGCAATCTTACACCGTGGAAAGAGAAGGAAAGCACCCAATTTCTCCTCCTCTGCTTCCTGCCTCAGAAGCATGACACATGGAGGTCTGTTTGTGAAGGTGGTCTGGGGGGTGGGGTGGGGGGGGACAGAATCGATTTGGATAACACAGCTCAGCGTTATAAGGGAAGAGAAGTGATGAGAAAAATGTCTCAATTGTCTCAAGTATCATATTTATCCTATATTCACTTAACTCAGACTTTATTTTGTTTAATTTCATAATATCTAATATCTTTTTACCACGAATCTTGAAAGATGCAGCACAAACACACTTCTACTTGACTCTACAAAACCATGTCAGTACAAAAGACACAAGTGTGAACACTCAAATACACAACAAGTGATTCAGCACATGGCATTCTGTGTGAGAAGCTGCTCTTTAATACATCTTTCATGTGTGTGTGTGTGTGTGTGTTTGTGTGTG